>NC_137622.1:19371414-19461414 GCF_963280865.1 Gymnoscopelus braueri
TCCTTGATGGGGTTCTAGAGGGTCCTCAGGAAATGTAGTTAATATAGATTCAAACTCGTTATACATTGGATATTCGAAAAATAGTGTGAGCTTATCAGATGTGCTATTTTCAAAGAATATTTAACAACATTAACAACACAAATCTTGTATGGGGGTCCCTGGCAGAAAATATTTTCAAATGGGGGTCCACGGCCAAATATATATGAATTTGGCGGCACATGAAAAAAGTTGAAGAACCAGCATTGATCTAACAGACGGGCTGGGTGTAGATAGGAGACGACACCAGCAAGGCCCACGTGACTGGCTGTGTGATTTAAGACTCAGATTGGGCTTGCCGCCAGGTCGCTCTAGTAAGGAAAGGGAAAATCATATTAACATCAAAGGCATGTGATGCTTGCTCCTCCTTTTATCTGATCTCATATCTCCTCCTCATTATGACTCGATCCTCCTTCCCTCACTCTCCCCTGCTCATTAAGAATTTAAGGTAATTCTGTGTGTAGAACAAAGTCATTGGAGAGTGTGTTTGTGCAGATCGTTGCATGTTCGTGCGTGAATGTGAGAAATGTGTGTATGTGCTATTTGTGTGTATGAGCATAATATAGGCATAAACACATGCTTCATGTCTGGCTTTGTTATGTCTGTATGTGCATGTGCACGTGAACTCACGCTACCCATGTAATTAAGCTTCTCCAGTGAGGTCAGGAAGGAAGCTTTGCAATAATGATCTGCAACTTTATTTGAAGTCATGAGGAAATGTCGTGTTGACTGTGATTTGTTGATCAAATGAACGCGCTGCTCATTTCCCTATTGAATTATTAAGCAATGAGAGAAAGCACTGTAGCTGCATGTACGTTAAATGAAGACTTGTACAACGTTGCAGCAAAACAAGGCCTCAACACACAGCCTCCCTTTCATTAAATACACTTCTTATCATGTATTGGGAGCTGTGATTCAAAGTCTAGCTCTTATATGTAATGCTATCTCTTCTGTAATTGAAGCCTTAATAATGCAATGAAAATATGAGCAGAATGCATCAGTGTGCCATCTGGATTTTAATTAGTCCAGCTTTTATATCATTGTTAGATTTCATGAAACACTCACTGTTAATGGGATTGTAATGGGAAATCCATGATTCCTTCTAACTATGCAATTTGTGACTGAATGCAGGGACTACCGGGATCGTTGAATTTATTATTTTTTTCATCTGAAATGAAAGGATCATTAACACAAAAGTGAGTAGTACTTTATACTATATTAGCATTAGCAACAACGTAATAATAATTCAGTCCCCTATTTAGTCGTCGTTTACGTATTTGTCACTGTAAATGTTTTCACATATATGTGAAATTTATCCTTTCCATTTACCATGTTTCATTTAACTACTGTATGGAGCAGTGGGTGCTATTAATACAGCACCCAGGGAGCAGTTAGGGGTCTTGCTCAGGGACACTTCGACACACAGACTGTACGAGCTGAGGGTGAACCAGGGACCTTCCGATTCCCAGGCGGCCTCTCTACCCATTCAGCTATGGCCGCTCCTGTCTTCCTCCCCCTTAGTCCTATGGCTATAGCCACTGAGTCTCCAATTGCCTGCCTCCTGCACACACAAAAAAAGGAAGCTTTTGGCCCTGAGCTCCAGGTATTTAAATGCAAGGAATTCTGGGATAGTTGGGAGAGTTGCAATATTTTCGTCAAGGACAAAGGGGTTCCACCCACTCAAGCCAAATTCAGGCTGGTCCGGTGCATCTCAGGAGCGGGACTGGTATGTATAGAAGAAGGAAGGCACTGGAGCAAACACGGACAATTGAAATTGTCCGAGTTTTTTTCCTCTGCTTTCAACCCATCCTAACTATTAGACGTAGTGGCGGGCACTATTAATACAACACCCGGAGAGCAGTTAGGGGTTAAGTGTGTTGCTCAGGGAAACCTCGACAGACCTTATGATTCCAGATGGCTTCTCTACCCGTTGAGCTACAGTATGCCCCCCCAACCCCCCCACCTTGTGTAAGTCCAAAACTGGTCATCTATGGAGTCATGATGAACAAGTATGATTCCGATTTTTTTATATTCAATTTCAATTGGCTACGATTGGCTTCCAAATATGCAGTAGGGTCTTATTATTTTTCACACAAAAAAAAGAATCGGCAGCATCTAGTCTACCTCAAATATTTAAACAAATTTAAACAACACAGCGCCAAAAGCACTTACAGCCATAACGTTAATAGCAACTTATTACTTAAGTTGCTATTATATGCCTTGATGTAATATTTGACCATATAGGCCTAATATCGTCTATCATTTTGTTATTAAAACCCTCTGGCGTCTCACATTCTGTTTTAAAAATGCAAATTTTGGTCATGGGTGTTATGGCCGACTTGGTAGTACCCAAGGGGATATTTCTCATGTTATTTTAACAGGCAAAAACACATCTTGCAGGAAAAGAGACAATGAGAGAGATTTACAGCAGAAAGCAAACTGTTAGGAGGATAGGTTCAAAATACAAGAAATAAAACAAGCTTGTAAATAACTGTTCTAACTTGATTCTGTATTTGAACTTGAATTCTTGTTAGAATGGACAGCATTCTCTACACAGCTCCTGTAGTACTCCTATTTCGCTTTTGATTAGATCAACGTTGTTGCATCAGTTCCTCTGATCATTGCCTTTCAAAATAACTGCCTCCGTGACCACAATGTTTAATAAAAGCATATTATGCAGGTGTTACCAGTGATACTAATGAAGGCTCTGTTCCATTTAGTGTAGCACAGTGGTTCTCAGACTTTTTTAATTTCAAGGACCCCCATAACTCTTGAGTATACAAATGGAACCAAATGGACCCATACGGATCCATTTGGTTCCATTTGTATACTCTCAGACCGTGATGAGCTGTGGATTTTTGAGCTAGGGGGGCTCTATTTTATGACGTCGCGTGCAGGCATGTGCACATAGCCACTCAGCTCAGTGCTAGTTGAAATACTGTATTCAACATGTGATCTTTAATGTAATTACATTTCTTATTATTTTGTTGCATTGTAAAAACTTTTTATTTTTTTCAATGAATTGATTATTTTATTTTCCTTTACATAGACTCACCCACACATAAGTAGGCCTACTTAAAACTAGAAAAAGTGCTCCTCGGAGCACAGGTCTCCGCCAGGTCAGGTACGTTATTGTGGCCTCCTGGTGGCGCTATAATAGGCCAATGGGAAAAGGGTGCCATTTTTCTTAGGCCTTTCACGGCAATCGGACACTGCATTCATGATTTGAGGCATTTTGTGCCAAAAATGTGTTTTGCTAAATTAGACCTGCTGGTGGCGCTATAACAGGCCAATGTGAAAAGGGTGGCATTTCTTCCTCGGCCTAGTGGGAATGTGCGTGGGAAATTTCACGGAAATCGCAAGCTGCGTTCATGACTTGAGGCATTTTGTTCAAAAAGACCAATCCTGCAAACTTTGGAAGCCAACCTTAGCCAATCAGGATGGAATATGGAAAATCGGACAGATCCGTGTTGATCACATGACTATAGAGATAATGTGTACTGATTTGCGTGATGTTTGGATAAAATCTGTAGAAGTATAAAACTAGAAAAGGTGCTCCTCGGAGCACTGCCAGACCCCTAGTGGTTGAAATCTGAATGGCCGGACTTCGCATGACGTGTGTGCAGAGGAAAAGAGGGACAGACTGACCGGCAATAATGTATATTTTTGGCAAGCGACACTGCCATGTGATAGATTAAGCTTTTGGGGGTTTGGATCCACACTGTATCACCATCCTGCCTGCCTCTGGACTGTCTCTGAGGAAACTGCATGGAAACTTTCAGAAGACTTCTTTCTGCTCAATATGCATGTGAGCAGAGTGGTCACTTCAAACCCCTTTCTGCTGGGTGACATAAGCTTTGAGGCGCCAGTCAGGTACCAGGCATCTCCATGAGTTTGGTGATCTCCGTGATCTGTCTGGGAAGTTGAGTCTTCTGTCACCATTAGTGGTGTGGATATCCTTCCTATCTCCAGACTCTCTGTCTGTGGGTGGGTGCATTTTTATTTTTTAAAATATTTTTTTGGGGATTTTTATGCCTTTATTTAGAGAGGGATAGGGAAAGTTGGCTGACAGGAAATGGGGAGAGATGGGGGGGGTGACACGCAGCAAAGGTCGTCTGGAATGGGAGTCGAACCTGCTTCATGCTGTCATTGCAGCCTAGGGTGCCTGGACCGTCACGCTACGGCCCAGGCCAGGGTGGGTGCATTTCTTATTAGGCTCCAGATGAGCCCAGTGGATGTCGTCAATGTAGGCGGGGTCAGCTAGACTTAGCTGACCCTTCCTGCATTGATGACATCCACTGGGCTCATCTAGAGCCTAATAAGAAATGACTTTAGCTCTAGACTCTAGCTGCTAGAGTCTAAAGTGAATGGTGGTCGAATGAGGCTGAAACTTTGCCCAAATATGGATTCATGCATCATAGACACGTCATAGGCAACTGCCGTCATAGTCTGGCCCCATGAGGTCCGAGATTCACGTGAAGCCACGTCGTTATTGGACCCAGTGTTGTTTTTTTCCACAATGTTTTATACTTTTTGAAGTACCGTATAATTTACCTTTGATTTTATAATGGAAGTCGGCGGCACTTGGATAAGGCTTCACCTTGCCCAAAGTCATACGCCACAGATAGACAACTGACGTAAGTCTGGCCTAATGAAGAGATCCACATGAAACCACGCCATTCCCATTTGGATCTCAAGAACCACACAATCCGGTTTTGTCTGATCATATGGGGGGGCTTTTAGGGAGTGAAGTTTTAAGATTCGTCGTGTTCTACAAGACAGATTGTGGTCATCTGTCTTGTGTGTCATCGTATCTCAAAATGAGATGAGCTTATTTATATATTTATTTTTCATTTACTTTTACTTTGTAAACACCACGCTCTTTTTTTAATGTGTCCTGACAGTAGATTCCTAGGGTGACAGCATTCACCCTATAGGGGTAGAACATTAACACACAAGTGCAAGACTCATGAGGCAAGACTCAAACTGGCTAGTAAACAGGTTTAGTTTACAGATGCGTTGATTTGATTGAAGAGTTTGTCCTTGATGACTTGAGACATCAGACCATGTATTGTCTCTATGGTTGTCTTGCAACTGTCTCTTGTTGCTTTGGCCAGCTTGTCCTCAGACCTCCTGTCGTATGTGTCCAGGCCCGACATTGAGCTGCCTCTGCCCAGTTGTGCCTCTGACTGCTCTAACTTCTCAGACAGGTCAAACACCTGGCCTGTAATGTATTCTGAGTTTGTAAGAAGACTTGAAGAGCTTAAGGTATTAACCCAATATTTCTTCCAAAGGAGCTCCAGGAGTTTACTGTCAAGGGACGACTTGAAGTAAGTTACCTCCAAGGGATAATACTGTTTACAGTGCACACCGAAATCTTCAATCTTGCTCAAGGGGATTGTTTGATATTCAGACTGTCCTTCATCTGGAGCTTTGTAATCCTTCGGGTAGGTTCTGAAGGCACCAAGATTGACTTTCCCTGCCGATATGGTCCGAGTGGGGTCTATCACAACAGCCACGAAAGGCTCCTGGAACTGCTGGTTGAGCATCTGAGTGCCGACATCTATGCCTGAGAGCCAACATCCATAGCCTGGGTGACTGTGGTACCAGCCAATAGCATTCTCTAGCCGACCAACCCGTTTGGCACTGTCAATGTAGGTAGCCATGTATTCATATGCTGCAGCACTAGCATTCACTTGGGTCTCTGTGCCTTCCACGGGTAAGGCAAAGCTGTCCATGATGATCATGGTTTCACCATCCACCTTCCCTAACATCAGACCCATGACCTCAAGGGTGCCTCCAGACCTGGCATGCATCACCATCTTCAACAGTGCCAGAGCTGAGATCTTGCAGTTCTTGAAATAGTTAACTTTCGATGTCCATGGCTTTTTAGCGAGGATTTGCTGCTGTTGTTCTTTGTCATATTTGTACATTTCATCTATGCTCTGAACATTCTTCATGCTATTGGATAGCTCCCATGTTTTTTGCGCTATCTTGCTCCCTTCCATACTGACACCCAAAGCACAGTGGAACTGTTCGTTGCCTTTTGATTACAACTTGTGATTTGGTCGTCCGCGATCCTTTATAAACCTTACTCGTGTTGTAACATGATGTGACCAGCCATGCCCAAATATGGCGTCAGCTATAGAATTTCCATAGAATATCAAGGACGTCCAATTTGATATGAATTAGGGCTTAGGCCCCAAATCTATGTAGGCCGACCCCCTGGGTCTGGCAAAAATTTTTTTTTTTCACAAATCGGCCTCCTGGTGGCGCTATAACAGGCCCATGTAAACAAATTGGGGCAGAGGTTCTGAATTGGCATCCAGGGAGTGTGTGTGCACAGTTTCGCACCGACCGGGCCAACGGTGCCGGAGATTAGGTGTTCACAGACAGATGGACACACGGACGGACGGACGGACGGACGGACAGGGGGTAAAACATACTCTCTCGCCATGCCTTTCGGCCTGGCGGAGACAATAATCAGACAACTTTACAACTTTACTTCATCTTTACTTCAATGTAGCCACACCTGACCGGTGTGGCTGTTAATACAGTGTAACTAAGGACGTAAGTGAGAACGTAATGTTATGCAAAGCAGCCAGGTTGAGGCCATTGTTTAAGGTGTTAAAGACGGCTCGCCGCTGACGGTGCGTGCTCGCGCGTGCATGTGGAGCTCCCAGCCCCTAGCCCCCATAGTAGCCCCTAGCCCCCATAGTAGCTCCAGAGGCGCCCTGAGCCCCCCCTACAGCTCATCCCTGCTCTCAGAGTTACACATCCATAAGGGTTGATTTGGAACCCCCTCCAGGAACCATGAGGGTACCTGGACCCCACTTTGAGACCCACTGGTGTAACAGAGTGTATCCAGTGAGCGAACATGCACTATATCTGCACCCTGACTCTGTTTGACCAGAATGGAACGGAGCCTTCATTAGTATCATTGGCAACACCTGTGAAGGAAGTAAGGAAGAGGCCCAGTTTCTGTACAAACAAACACATGTACTGTACTTTTGCATCGCGTACTGGAAGCTGAAGAAAAAAACAAGGGGATATAATGAGCGCAGTTTCTTACTTTATAACGAAAGTCATAGTTCCCCTTTGCACAGCAGAGATAACACACTTACTCCAGGTATGATCTAAAAACAGCTGTTTCCACTGAAGCTGGACATTCACTTATATTTTTGTTGAATGTAACTACAGTATCTCCAGAGTCCTGCAATTTCCCGCAATGAGGGAGAGAGAATCGTATCTCTCACCAGTCCACCTCTAGCGGCTTTACAAGTCTATATAGTCTAGCAGTAAAGCTGAATATTTACATTTCAATGTTATTCAATATATTATTTTAGCGCAAAATATAGGCTATTATAGGCTAAATATAGGCTATTCTAAAAACCGAGCCCTGTTTGCACAGTTACGTTATTGCATTTTCTGTGAATGAACTATAATCTATTCTACAGGATCCCCAATTTGATTAGGCCACTGACCTCCATTTCATATGATTTTCATCTCTGGGACCCCAATCTACATGGTCAAATCCAGTGTCGATTTAACTCTGAGAGTGTACAAATGGTACCAAATGCACACATCATATACAGTACGTGCATGCATTCTCTACCTTGGAACATCTGCCAGGGCTAACCTTCTTTATACATCAATGTCAGTATGTCAATGCATTGTTATTCTGTAGTCTCATATTTATTGCTCTTTATGTGACAACATTTTGTTCACATTCTATAATACTGAATAATAATGGATATGCAAAAACATACATTTTTATTGTATGACCTACGGTTCAAGAAAAGCCAAAACATAAAAGGAAAACACATGGAGAGGGTGTGGGGTGGGGAAGAGAAAGGTGAACAGAGGGAGACAGAAGGAACGACATTGAGATTCAGTAGACACACAGAAATACTGAGTTACAGTTTAATAGCACAACCTTTGTGTGACAGTGTGTTTGTGCTAAGAACAAAGTCAGTATTCACCAGTGCACAGAATGCCATTGACGAATTGAAAAGACTTTGGTTGTTCTTGACGAGGCTGCTGTGTGATTATAGTTCGTACATATATTTTTATCTTTGAGTGAAAATACAGACCTATCTCTCAGACCACAAACTGTTCTATTCCTCGGCTTCCTCCATAACGGTCAGTCCACAAATATTTTCTCCAGAACTTTGAATTAATTTCCACACTGTGGCATAGTAACAACATACTTTAAAAGGATACCTGCAGTACTATGAGCTCTATTTCAAATAAAGTTTGACTCCCTGCCTAAAAGTTCAACCTAAGGGTTCTTTAGATTAAAGAACGGGTAGTTTGCCTAATGATACCTCCTATGCCACTTGTAAATAAACAAAAACCCACCGCCATGGCACTGAGAGAAGCTCAAAGCAGACAACATCAAAGTGAAATGAAATGCAATCTAAGCTATGACAAGGAATTAAACTTTACACAGAAAATAATAAAAGTGTGTTTGCACTTAAGTGGGTGTAGAAAGTCTTAATTTGTTATAATTACTTAATCTTCCTCCAGCTATAGAGGTGAAGCCTTCACATTTAGCTTGTCAAACCTGACTGCCTTCATTATATCTCAGCAGTGATTGGAGTGTTTCGAAATCGTAAGCCTGTGATTATTCACATTCTTTGGAGAAGAGACAAAAGCCTGTAGGCAGATTCTTTTTTGTGACAAGTTAAATCTTAGCTCACAGACTCCAGTGAAGTTCTGAAACTATTTTCTGAAACATCTTTGGGGGGTTTAAATTGTTTTTACATTTCTCAGTTAAAAGAAGAAAACAAATTGATAGGTGTAATGTGATGGCAGCTGAAATAAGAGTGAACATAAAGGGGAGGAAACCAAGATAACTATCACCCTATGTAAATTGCAATGTTGAATTGATTCTGAATGAACTAATCAAAGGCTTTTTCCCCCCACTTCATCAAATTCACACACAGGATGCTGGCACTCTTCTCATTGCCACTGCCCAAATGGCAAAGCACTCTGGGACCATTCTGTAAGATGTGTTAGTGTTTAATACGTGCCTTTGTATGTTTGTATGTGTACGTGCTGGCCTGTGTGCTGAAGGAGGACATTGCCCTCCCCCCCACACACACACACACACACACTACCACCACCGCTACATAATTGACCTGCAAACAATTTCCCTGTGTACTATTATGTTTGTATTAATGGGTAGTGATGATAAGCATGGTTCCCCAGGCACCACTGTGCATGGGACAGAGTGTCTATGGCGGTCCGTCTTTAACGGCAGCGAGACCAGAGCTCTCCCTGGACCCAGAGATGCTCGCTCAATCGCTCTGGAGGTGACATTTGTGTCGAGGGACCAAATATCTCTTTAATTGTCTGGCCTTATTGTGGTGGTAAACTCAATATTACAGGCAGTGCAATATCTAGCCACTGTAGCCAGGCAAGGCTTATTATAATCACAGTTGCAATAACATAAATGCCTGTTTCAATCTCGCTAACTGCCTGATGGAAATGTTGGCGGTGGGAAACAGGGAGCAGAGAAAAGTGTTCAATTAAAGAGTCTTTTGAATTATTGTGTTGGTCTGAACTTGTGTGTGTGTGTGTGTGTGTGTGTGTGTGTGTGTGTGTGTGTGTGTGTGTGTGTGTGTGTGTGTGTGTGTGTGTGTGTGTGTGTGTGTGTGTGTGTGTGTGTGTGTGTGTGTGTGTGTGTGTGTGTGTGTGTGTGTGTGTGTGTGTGTGTGTGTGTGTGTGCGTGCGTGCGTGTGTGTGTGTGCACAAATCTATCTGCAGGAGCATTAGAATACTTGGACTGCAATCACCACACACTAATAATAATAATAATATTTTTTGTAGGTTTTATTTTACTAGTACTTTTCCAGTACATTTTATCCTCTGCATTTACCCATTGTAACAATTGGGAGCAGTGGGGTTTTAACAGCGCAGGGGGAGCAGTTAGGGTTACGTTTCTTCCTCTGGGACACGTAGACTGGGCAGGCCGAGGGTCAAACCGGTGACCTTACGATTCCCAGACGGCCTCTCAACCCACTCAGCTATGGCTCCACCTCAAACAATCACATGTAGACAGTGGACACTCAATTCTACATGCAGGTATACGTGTTGATGATGATAGTCTTTGGAAGCGGTGATGTCCAGGGCCAGAAGGGTCACTCAGCTGACCAAATTATCCGCTGCTGTCTGCACTTTTACTTGGCAGAGGAGGTAGCGAACCAGATAGTGATGGATGCAGCAAGGGTGAGGATGTACTCTGTGATGGCTTCTGCTGGCCTCTCTTGGTGATAGAGTTGTGGTTCTTTTTTCACTTGAGGTTGTGTGTTATTATTGACCACAGGAATTTGAATGACCCCACAGTGAAGTAATACAGAACAAGGGGGACAATAGGGGCTGCATGGCCACTCTCTGAATCCACCACGACCTCTAGTCTTTACGCCATCTCTACAATTGGGTCACTGTCCCATCTGTAGTGTTTGGGCTCATGTGTGTGTGTGTGTGTGTGTGTGTGTGTGTTTGTGTGTGTGTGTGTGTGTGTGTGTGTGTGTGTGTGTGTGTGTGTGTGTGTGTGTGTGTGTGTTTTGCAGGCTGTTGTGCATTTTAATCAGAGCATTGTCTAAATTCCTGCACTCTGGCGCACTCTGGCGGCTGCACACAGGCAGTGCATGCACACAGAGACTGTCACACACACACACACACACACACAACCCGAGCACGGTTACATAGTAAGCTCCACTTGGTCGTATTACTCCTAGAAAAATTTACTTACATCACTACTCACTTTTGTGTTAACCATACACTTTTGCATTAACTGTAAACAATCGTGGTAAGTGAACAGGAAAAAATGTACGTGGCCTTTTTTGTAGCATAGCCCTCAAGTCAAAAAGTCAGCGTTGCACACAAGCACCACATAATCTAACCCGGTCTAGTGAACCCTACCAATTTTGCTGACTGGTTCCTCCTGTAAGTCAAAGTTCCCATTTGTGTTTAGTTTTAAAGGCACTTTAATTATGGTACTTGAAAATAAAAATTACATATATATTCATTTATTTTAATTTAATTTCAATATCAATATCATTTTTGGCCCCACTGAGAGTGTGAGGCTCTAAGGATAAGGATGGCAGTGTTGGTCAATTCAACACAACAGCAACACAACTCACTTGTGGTGACAGTTATGCACATGGTGTCACTTGGCTTTGCACTTTATTTTTGTGACAATTTGTCCTGTCGTTTGTTGACTAGTGTTCATGCCATTTACTCTGCTCTTACACTTTGTAAGTCACATGGGTAAGAGCGTGTGTTAAATGCCTAAATTGTAAATTGTGGTCAGCTGCCGTCAGCTGCCTCATATTGTGTGATAATCACTCTCTCTGTCCTTTTATCACCCACTCTCCCAAGGCAAATAAAGACTGGATATGTGATGATATCAAATATTCATGATTGCATAGAAGCATGCGTAATATTACACACATACAGTAGGTCTAAAATATACTGTAGGTAACACAGATTAATTCTTTGATTAGTGATGGTAATCAGAAGAGATACTAGTGCCATTATACTACTCGTTACTTCTATAAGAATGGGATATGCACACCAATAACAGACAACAGTTGTGTTGTCTGCAAACTTTAGAAACTTTACCAACCATATACCGCACGCACGCACGCACGCCCACATGCACACACTATTATTGCTTCTTCAAACTACTTTTCTTAGGTCTTAAAGACGATACAGTTTACTTTTTTCTTTAACATTTAGTTTTACTTGTTAAGCCCCCCCCACCCCCTCCCCTCCTCCAACTGTCTATTGTATATATTTCTTGTTTTTCATACCAGTAACCTGTAAGCTTATGGTATGACGTTCTGCATAGTAGTGTATATCTGTCTGTTTTCTTAAATGTCATCATGATTTGAGTGCGTGGAGATCTCATTTTAAATAAGCCATTGTGCTTTTATGAGCGATCCAGTTTAGAGGACCCATGATTGTGAATTGTACTTCCCTGTACTGTTTCCATGTCTTTCTAAATAAAGTGCTTCAATCAATCAATCAATCAATCAATCAGAGATAACAGTAATGAGCAAAGAAAAAAATACCAAGTGTAATTCCCAAGCTTTCTATTTGTAATTACTACTTCACAAGCTTTCTTCATTTTCACTGAATACAAATTTGCCAACTAGCTTAAATCCAACCATTAACAACATGATCCATTTATTCACAGATTGTCAAACAGGCGATGGTTTCCTTATTTGTCGATGGCCAATCAAACAGATGATTGCCCTCAGCTGTCACTCGTATTCCCTGATGCCATTATAGTACAAGCATAAGCGGGAGACCATATGTCAAACCGCCCAGCTAATAATGGTGCAAAGAAGATGGAGACTCAGAACCAATTAATATAGTCAAGCTGTCAAAATGTCCCTGTGCTAGATTCAGTGCTATACATGTGGACCTCTGTCTGATTGTCACTGGCGGTGGTATTACAGAATATTACATAATATCATTACATGTGCTGTAGCTGGCAGTAGTGGGCAGAGGCTAAAACAGAAGCTGATAAATATGTCAGACAATCTCAAACTACTTTTTTTTGTGTGTAAATTATGTAAGTTTGAGTCACCAGTGGCGTAGTCAATCAATCAATCAATCCATTGTCAGTTGGTGACATCACAGCAAACAGTTTTGGCTCACTCTACATGGCTTTCAGCGAGGGTTGTATACTTGCTGGAGTTTAGAGCAAACTTTCAAGATCGTTTGGAATGGAGAGAGTTTGATTTTCATAGTTAATTGAAAATCATGTTATTATTATTATTATTATTATGTATATACTGTCTCAGGTGTTGACTGATGTTGAAAGCAAACACTAGCAAGGTCAAAACATTGATAGAGAAAACATTCAAGATCGTTTGGAAATGGATTTAGATTTTCAAAATGAACAATGTTATTATGTTTTTACTGTCTCAAGTGTTGAAAGCATATACTGTCGCAAGGTCAAAACATTGATGAATTAGTGAAATTTGATTTATTAAGGAATAGTCACATTTGTGAAGAGAATTACATGGTATGGTTGGTAGAAACAGAATTGTTATACTGTATGCTTTTTTACAGAGGGTCTTGTGAGTAAACAGAGTGAAGCATTTGTGCTTCACTCCGTTTCTTATCAGACAAATATTGCACACACACACACGCGCGCACACACACACACACACACACACACACACACACACACACACACACACACACACACACACACACACACACACACACACACACACACACACACACATCCCAAAAAGAGTAAGCTGAAATAATCTTATTCCGGCTTTCTCTTTAATCATTTGTTTGCTTTGGTTTTTTCCATTTTAATTGAAAAGCCTTTAATATTGTGATTCATATTTCAATCTCAAGGCATTAATTTCCTGCGCAGCATAGTGAAAAATTGCCTTCTGTTAATTGAACTGTCTTTCTCCCCACATTTGATGGCAATTAAATAATTTGTTGCACAGATGTCCGGGGCTTTGCTGCATGTCACACGAGGAGTAAGTGAACTTGTGCTCTCTTTCTATACATTTTAATATCTACTATTTAACAGAGGCATAAACAGAGCTGGCAGTGCCTTGAAATGTGGTGCCACTGTGGCACATGCGTGCGTGTAGACAATGTACACTATTTGGAAGCCTGGGCCATGTATATGAACTTACCACAAGTGGCCTGAAAATTGCTGGCATGACAAAGAACAAAACCAAACAACTGTTTCAGCTGTCATAGGCAGCTTGTCTGTGTGTAGGAGAAGGTGCTATTATGTTAAGTGTCCATGAACTGTCTAACCTGTTATATTTGTTTCCCTGTAAATGTATATTAATTTGGGGATTCAAATAAATAATTAAATGTGTGGTGTGTGCATACTGTATGTATGCATTTACTCCATTTGTTCGTGTGCACAGGTCTGTGCACAAGTGTATGTGTACTGTATGCATGTGATTATGTGCCACCAGTAGGCTACAGTACATCCATACTGACTAACATGATGCATGTAGCACAACAGCCATCTATTATTGAGGCTGACAGGTCTCCAGTGCATGTCGGACCAACGGCATCCTTTCACACTATAGGCTTTGGTCAGATCAAACGTGGAGGCACTCCTTCATAATGTGAAAAGGTCAGAAGGATTGATTTATTACCAGGGTAGCTGGCTGTTGGTCTGATCCTCATCAGGGGGTAGGCCCTTTCATGTTTGCCAACCATTTTGGATTGGAATGGGAATGGGAAATGGAGTGGAGCGTCATAGAGGGTGCTGGGCATGGGGATTGGGTTCAGAATCTCAATCACGTTATCTGCTAATAATTACTGTAGCTGTGTAGGAAGGTCTTGGTGATACTGGTACAGGAATATTTCAACACCCACTTTGTACACACACAGTACGGAGCCAGCCACAGTCTACATCGTTTTGGGGTGGTGCATGTGTACAGTACAGTGTAAAGTATATATGCATGACAACTGATCTTTACAACTGTAATTGTGATCTTCATCTTCCCACAGTGTGTGTGTGTGTGTGTGTGTGTGTGTGTGTGTGTGTGTGTGTGTGTGTGTGTGTGTGTGTGTGTGTGTGTGTGTGTGTGTGTGTGTGTGTGTGTGTGTGTGTGTGTGTGTGTGTGTGTGTGTGTGTACCGTGTGTAGGGGGCTGTAAAATGAATAACCGAAGTAGATACACAGATGTCGAATATTAAAATGAGTTAATATGGACTGGCAGTTATGTGGCTTAGACTATATCCTGCACTGTACATAAACCTATAATTATTGGCCAGAATGTCTTTCTGAATTCAGTGTTCAAGGCCAGCGGGACTGTTTTTTAAGACAGGATGGACACCCCAGGTGGACCAATCACATCACAGGCAAACCCCGGTATACTATAATGTAATGCAATGTAGTCTCTTGCACTATTTCTGTCTACTGTTCACCCTCACTTTCTCATTCCCTTCCTCTCTCTGTCTCTCTCATTCTTTCTCGTTCTCTCACTTCGTCTGTGACGCATATGCGGAACATTGCGTCCAAAAGTCTGTATATTCAAACTTATTTTTCCTACCCCATTATTCACTGTAGACCTTAAGTCCACAGTGCCAGGCTGATCCTTCACAGACTCTACCCACCTGCAGGTACTGCCATGTTATATGTCATCCATCCATCTTCTATGACTTCCAATGGAATCCAACACAGTGGGGTTGCACTAGAAAAAAAAGAAAGGGGGAACCTTAAAGCTATTAAGGCTTAAGGATTGTAGCAATTTCTTTTGGTCAGATTGTTTGGTACAGTGTCATGCTGATGCATATGGATGAGGCACAAGGAGATATACAGTACATGGCAGAAATGATGATCCACGCATTTTCTGTATTCGGAGGAAATGGGAAGTGTCGCGGGGAGGCGGCTCCATTTCGGAAAGAATGCTATTTGCTCCCGACAGATGGCTTTGCATCCATGAACACACCACTAAATGAAATATGCCACGTTTAAACTCGCGTGATGATGATGGTGATGACGGGTGACGATCGCGGCCAGTGCTCCCCTCCCTGAGTGAGCTCGACAGGAAGAAAGAAAGTTTGAAAAGTGCTGCAAACTAAACTACATCAACTTTGGAGGGATGATTCTTCTGCTCTGGGGTGGTGGTGGAGGGTCTACTTGGTGATGTAATATTGCTTGGTCATGATCAGCAATGGAAATTCATTATTGTGCGGCTTTGTTGCTGTGCAGCCTCTGGGTCTAGCAGTATCGAGTCAATTGATAATGTAGAGATAGCATCAGAAGCATACAATATGAGTTCCATCCTCTAGGTTAAAGCCACAATAAATTGATGTCTTATGTTGCCATAGCTGCATTTAATGCACTAGACCATACCAGTAGGGGGATATGAGCACCCAAAGTGTGCAGTTTGGCTTATGCGCTGTGAACAGACAGTTTCAGGGATGGAAAGTGAGTTTGTAGTGTGTACACACACGCACATCCCGTCGCCGCATTGTGGAGGCACAGAACACACATAAACACCCGCGCATATACAGATGTAACAGCAGGAGCCGTACCCCGTCGCCAACACACACACACACGCACACATCCTCATGCGGCCAGAGCCGTCCCCCGTCGCGAACACACACACGGCCGTCGCGCGAACACAAATAATGTACATTCTGACATGTGTCTCCCCAACGTGCATGCGCACGTGCGTGTCCGTGCATACACGGCCGCGGACCCGAGTTGTGGTGCGATCATCTCCCTCCCACCCCCCCCTCACACACACACCCACACACACCACGGAGCCGCGACGCAGACAGCAACAGTGTAGCAGAATGGTTGTTTGGATTGGATGCGACGCATGCGCAGTTTGGTGTCCGGTTGTTTTTTAAAACGCTAATAAACAGCTGAGATTTGATGAAATTGAGAAACGGGCTTCGCAGTTAAGTTCAGATGGTAATGGGCAATGGCTGTGTGCAAATTCAGAGCAATTGCTCCAGCCACTGAGGAGAACCGGGCAGCTTCACCATGACATGACGACACCACTACACCACTACAGACAGACAGAGGTTTGTCAAATTATAGGAGGATTGTGTGTAGGGTACAACTTATTGTACCCCTGGTTTTCTTTACCTGCAGAAACACTTTTTTGAAATGCTAAGAAATTAGTCATGTTATGTGTTTATACACCCCAGGAAAGCTAGTTGTCTCCGCCAGGCCGAAAGGCATGGCGAGAGAGTATGTTTTGCACCCTGTCTGTCCGTCCGTCCGTCCGTGTGTCCTGTCCGTCCGTTAGCAGCTAATCTCCGGCGCCGTTGGCCCGGTCGCTGCGAAACTGTGCACACACACTCCCTGGATGCCAATTCAGAACCTCTGCCCCACATTTTTCACATGGGCCTGTTATAGCGCCACCAGGAGGCCGATTTGTGCAAAACCCATTTTTTGGGACCGCCCCTATAAGTGGGGTTGGGACACCTCATTAGTACACCCTTCGCTGTACTGTGATTGGCTCATAATTAGTACACCCCTAGCATTAGTATACCCCTAGCTGTACTGTGATTGGCTGACTCTATTGGCTGACTCTATTCAGCACTGTGATTGGCTAGCGAGACACATGATGAAATGAATAACCTATAAATAGGACTATGCACTTCAAAAAAACACTTTTTTTTAAAGTGAGCTTCCATCACTGTGATGACCACTGTGATGACCACACCGCCCACATCACACTGGGTGTGATTTTTGATATTACTCCTACAGATTTTATCCAAACGTCATGCAAATCGGTACACAGTATCTCTATAGTCATGTGATCAACACGGATCTGTCCGATTTCCCATATTCCATCCTCATCAGAATCAGGTTTATTGTCACATCACAGGTTTACAAGGTAAAAAAGTGGGTGAAATTCGTTTTTGTACATCGTTCCCATCGCAACGTTAATTTCCATAGAAAGAAGAGGGGGGGGGGGGAGAAGAAGAGGGGTGGGGGGCAAGTGGGAAGGAGATCAAAACAAGAGAACAACAGAAGGCCAGACAAGTTATCTACATATTTACAAAGTACCTGAGATAATAAAAAACTAAGGTGCCTGAGCATAGCAGCAATGTATGTATACTGTGCATGATATACTTATACTGTGCATGATTAGAGAAAAAAGAGCACAATAAAAAAGACAAAAAAAGTCAGTGCGTTATACATGGGATTAAGGTGCAAAAGGTCAGTGCGTGTCCACCTAGGGTGGACTGACCCTAGTATAATCCGCAAGTAGCTCCATGAGGGAGTGCAACAAAAAGTCATTTGTACCTGGTGTAGTCCACAGGTATGTCCGAGGGGGAGCTAAATCCAAGTCATTTGTCCCTGGTATAATCCACAGGTGTGTTCAGGAAGAGCCAGAAAAGTCTGCGACCAGCTGGACAGTACCGCCTGTTGTCAGGCTGCTGAACAAGGCTTATGCCTCATTCAGCATTCTGACAGCAGCCGGATTAAAACTGCACCAGAACCTGGTGGTGGAACTCTTGATACTGCGGTAGGGCCCCTTGCCCGGTCGCGGTCGTTGTAGGGGTTTGAACAGTTTGTGACTTGGGTGGTGCTTGTCCTTGAT
Organism: Gymnoscopelus braueri; assembly: GCF_963280865.1. Taxonomy (NCBI): domain Eukaryota; kingdom Metazoa; phylum Chordata; class Actinopteri; order Myctophiformes; family Myctophidae; genus Gymnoscopelus; species Gymnoscopelus braueri. The sequence goes on from NC_137622.1 coordinate 19,389,536, forward strand.
GATGCGCTTGGCTTTGACCACGCACCGCTTTTTGTACAGTTCCTGGAGCGCTGGGAGCTCGCCTCCCATTATTCGCTCTGCCGATCGCACTACTCGCTGTAGGCTGATCTTTTTGGCTCTCTCATTGGCTAAGGTCGGCTTCCAAAGTTTGCAGGATTGGTCCGTTTTGAACAAAATGCCTCAAATCATGAACGCAGCTTGCGATTTCCGTGAAACTTCACATGCACATTTCCACTAGGCCGAGGAAGAAATGCCACCCTTTTTACATTGGCCTGTTATAGCCCCACCAGCAGGTCTAATTTAGCAAAACACATTTTTGGAACAAAATGCCTCAAATCATGAATGCACTGTCCGATTGCCGTGAAAGGCCTAAGAAGAAATGGCACCCTTTTCACATTGGCCTATTATAGCGCCACCAGGAGGCCACAATAATGTACCTGACCTGGCGGAGACCTGTGCTCATAGGAGCACTTTTTCTAGTTATCACTAGGTTGATAGCTAGGGTAACCTAATTTAAAAAAGAGTTGACTTGGCTCACTGTCTTGGAAAGTATTTAAGATTTACTATGTATTTATTTAGGTTTACTATCTATTACTACGATACATACTATGTACTATGTGAGACTTTCTATGTATTACTTGAGACTTAATGTTTAGTTACTGTAAATTCAGTTTAACTTAGTTTTGTTGATTTGAAATGCAATACAGGACTATTTTTTTACTTTAGACTCACTGTCTACAGTATTACATGAGACTTTATTTACTAGCCTATGTATTACCTGAGACTTACTATGTATTAATTGAGACTTACTGCACTGTTTTACTGGATACTTGTATGTATAGCACGGAGACGTATATGGTCATTGAGGCTAAAAGACTTGGACTTGTTTATACTTAAAAAGAGGTGCCACATTTCAAGGCACTGTCAGCTCTGTTTAGGCCTCTGTTAAATAGTAGATATTGAATATGTATTGAAAGAGAGCACAAGTTCACTTACTCCTCTTGTGACATGCAGCAGAGCCCTGGACATCTGTGTAACAATTTAATTGCCATCAAATGTGGGGAGAAAGACAGCTCAATTAACAGAAGGCCAAAATAAGAAGAGATTTTTCACTATGTTGTGAAAGAAATTAATGCTTTGAGAATTAAATACGAATCACAATATTAAAGGCTTTTCAATTAAAATAGAAAAACGCTAAGCAAACAAATGATTAAAGAGAAAGCTGGAATAAGATTATTTCAGCTTACTCTTTTTGTGTGTGTGTGTGTGTGTGTGTGTGTGTGTGTGTGTGTGTGTGTGTGTGTGTGTGTGTGTGTGTGTGTGTGTGTGTGTGTGTGTGTGTGTGTGTGTGTGTGTGTGTGTGTGTGTGTGTGTGTGTGTGTGTGTGTGTGTGTGTGTGTGTGTGTGTGTGTGCGCGCAGGGAGCACACACATGCCTGCGTGGTGATGTGCTCTCAAACATTTTATCATTAATCATCGCTTTGCATATTTTGCCTCCTCTAGAGCTGTATGTGTATTTTGATGCACAGGCTGGGGGCGAATGTAAATATAAAATCATCTGGCAAATGGATTATAAGCTTTAAGGCCAAGAGGCCATCTGCTGCCAGGAAGGAGACAAACAGTCGAGGAATGAACACAGGCAGGCAAAGGGAGAGAGACAGAGGAAGAGAGAGTGTTCATGATCGAGAGACACTGAAAGCCAGCGATTATTATTAAAATAATGATTAGAGATTCAAGGGGTTGAAGAGGAATTTACACAGATTGGTAAAGACAGATTAGCCTCTGGTGGTGACAAAGATTCAGGGCAGCCATGCAAACTTGCAAACAGCAAACCAGCATCAGATTTTCTTTATGTAAAAGTGTGTTGCAAAAGCATGAAGCTAAGCATAATGCTAAAAGCAATAATTGGGCGTGTCCGAGGTTATGAATGGCAGCTGTGAGTCATGTATCAGCGTGAGTCTGCTTGTTGGCTATACACAATATGGCCAATTAATTCATACACCCTCATACACCATGTTATATTTACTTTGCAATTTTCTTATAAGAAATTAGGCTATGAAGGTGAACAAAAAACAGATGATGTGATCGTCTGGAGATGTTTGATACCTCTCAGTGAAGAGACAAGAGAGTCACGACATTACCTTTTAAATCCTGGCCCCAGCATATTGCATAAAGTCCCAGTGGTGGCCTACCATGCATTTTATGCTACTTACATTATTTTGTTACTTGTAAACCACACTGTTAAATTATTATTTTGAGTAATTTAAAAGAATCAATTACATATCGGTGCTCCAAAAAAAATTCTGGTGCTCACATTTTTTTAAAGTGGTATCACTAAGTAAAAAGGTTAATTTCGAGCCCTAATACACTATTAATCTGTGCGCACACGCACGTACACGTACACGTACACGTACACGTACACTCATACACACACAAATGTACGCACACACACATGCCCACACATGCATGCACGCACGCACGCACACACGCACGCACGCACGCACGCACACATACACATGCACACACACACACACACACACACACACACACACACACACACACACACTACCATGGCGCACACATTCAAAGCATGGCAAGCAGATTAACCAATGAATGAGCGAGGACCGATTGAATCAGACTTTAAATGAGACAGCCAAGCTACACTGAACAAGATTGAATGAAACGTTCACTCAAACCAGGACATCTCATACTCTCAGGAGAAAAGAATGACTTGAGCCGGAGATTGACTCACTGTGTCAGTCAAACCAAAATGAGAAGTTTTGACTTTAAATTGCTGTTCTTTTTCTGCTTCTATAGATCAAGAAGCTGACTCAGATTGGAGGAATTAAAATGTGTACAGTATATAGTTGCAAAAGTCTTCTTTATTTTATTTAAATCGCTGTATTGAATTGGAACTTGAAATGGACTATAAAAACAAACATTAAAACAATTTGCGTGATTATAGACAAAATGTGTACGAGTAATATAAAAAAAATTAAACAAAATTAAAAAAATGCTTTGCAAGAATCGGCCTTCTGGTGGCGCTATTATACAATATGTGAAAAGGGTGATATTTCTTCCTCTGCCTCTCAAGGCAATCGGACACTGCGTTCATGATTTTAGGCATTTTGTTCAAAGCGAACCACTCCTGCAAACTTTAGATGCCAATCTTCAGGATGGAATATGAAAAATCGGACAGATCTGTCTTGATCACATGACTATAGAGATAATGTGTACCGATTTGCATGAAGTTTGGACGAAATGTTTCACAAAAATCTGCCTGCTGATGACGCTATAATAGGCCAATGTGAAAAGTGTGGCATTTCTTCCTAGGCCTAGAGGGAATGTGCGTGCAAGGTTTCACGGCAATCTGCCTTCTAAATCCTAACCTAAGTTTTCAGAAAATCTTCTAGTTTTTATATATATTCTTTTTAAAGATTCCTGTTGCTACATAGCCTGTTAAACCCTCCCTCCGGAAATCTCATTTCCATTTGATTTCAGGAGTGAGTCTGGCCTGATCCGCCTTTCTGCAATATTGGCTGTGCTGGAGTTGGGCGGGAGTAATACCGTTGACTGACAACCCCTTCAGCCAATGATAATTTTTCCCCTTCAGCCAATCAGCAGTTCACGAGTCTTAATGTGACGCAACGGGACTTTTGAGACAGCCATGCCCAAAATGGGTTGCCTTATTCGGATACATGGGTGTCACTGCCCGCCCCTACCGGTTCTCTAAATTTTTATTTTTAAATAGGCTTTGTCATGATTAATTGACCACATATATGAAGTTAAACAACTAAATTCTATCCAAACGATATCTTATAATTAAATTCCGTGCCTCAATATAGAAGTTAGAGAGCTTTTTGAAGTAAAAAAATAGCGGAGAATATAGCGGACAAGAAAAAGATGGCTGCCGTTCGTGTTTTGGGCTCACTCGAACTCGCCACCTGATTGGCCAACGTAAGCTGTCAATCACAGAACAATGAGCGACGACGCTGATAGGCTCGTCCGTTTGGCGTACACAGCCAATATTGCAGAAAGGCGGATCAGGCCAGACTCACTCCAGGAATCAAATAGAAATGAGATTTCCGGAGGGAGGGTTTACCAGGCTAGTTGCTACATACTGTACATAGCAACATCTAAAATGACACAGATGCTTTCCCAGTTTTAAAGGTATAACAATGTATCGGCTTTCCCGGTCTTAATGGGTTAAGTGCCTTGCTCACTGGCACTGCACTACTGTACTGTACTGTACGATATATTTTCATTCCTGGGGTCCTGTATGTAAGGGTCTGATGGGGTAAAGACAACTTTCACCTGCAGCACCAACAGTCAATACATCTAACCTCACATGATGTCAGCAAGACAAGCGCCCTCCCATTATTGACATTTTCACTTAACAAATAGGTCGTTATTGAAGGACTGTGTGTGTGTGTATGTGGGCACGTGTTGGTTGAGTAGTTTAGGCTGAGCCTTTCCCCCACTGGGAGGTAGCTTACATGGCTATTGATCCTGGGTTAAGTAATACCTCCAACTGGAGGTGGAAACCATACCAACCTGTTAAAAGGGTCTCCCGTTGAGGCATGACAGGTTTTAGATTTGTCTGGGATGACACTTGTCATTTTGAAGGCACGACCATGGTTAATTCCCTTTCTACGCTGTACAATGTGTTAATTAAACTCTGAGAGTTCCATTTGTACTCAGTCAGAGTTTAGCTAACCTTGCTCTAAACTTTCAATAACTCATATAATGCTGTCCCCTTCAGTGTATAGCTCCCGGCAGAAGCTGAGGAGACCATTATCCTCCTTTAACTTGGAGGTTTGTTGAGGAGCTGAGCTGCCTCTAACTATCTCAACAGATCAGCACAGCTGTCAGTAGGTGTCATAGACAAGTTTAATTTGAGCGTAGGCAGCATCTGTAATACACATAATACCTGTTGCCTCACTGAGTGCTGTATAATGACTCTGCCGCATCCAATGCACTATCACACTTTATAATTAATTGTTTTCAAAATGAAATGGCTACGTTTCCAGAATGCATTAACACACAATAATTAGTCCTTGAGATGCAGAATGTTGCAGTGTGAGCCTGAAGATGGCTGACTTTTGACACGTGTTAGTAAATAATAAGACCTCACTATGTTAATGACAGCAAATTCTAATTTATCACTGACTATTGTTCTCCATTAATTTCTAATCCATGCCTGATTTATTACTCGCCATTCTTTTCACAGTTGGTATTGCAATGGATTATGAGAAATCATATTCCTCCCCTTACAACAAAAAGTAAATAGTGGAAATGTTTGGCATTTAATATTTAATATGACACTATGTTCTGACTTTTCCTGAAACAAAGTCACAGAGAAGGGCAACGTGCAACTAAGTGCACACAAATGCTCACACACACACACAACAAAATCCTGCCGTATGCAATGCAAACCAAAGACAATTCAGATTTACCGTGCACAGATATATGCAAATGATTTGCTCTCAGCCCTCCCCTCTTGAAGAGCTCAAGAGCACGCAGCTGCCACATGCGTGACCAGATTGCAATCACTAATCATTGCCACGCAGACAAATTTAATAATTAGCTAATACCTGCCTATAACTGAGGGGGGATTATATGTATTTGACAGACAGTTTGGACATCTGGCCACTGTCACTGGGCAGACTTACATGGTTTCTACTAGCGCTCCTGACCTATAGAGGACGTATAGAGGGAAATGTTTGTTGAAGAATAAGTGTTCTGTGATTGCTTTGGGGTGGAAGGTTGATCTGGTGGCTCAAGAAGCTGTTAACTGATCAGAGGGACTCTGTACATAACCAGAACAACACTGTCCTTTTGAGCAAGACACAGAACCCCTACCTGCTCTAGTGATACTTGGATGCCTGGTGAAATGCATGCATTCATGCATGAGAGGCGCGACACTTTAATGAATTAATCAAATATTAAATCCTAAACACTCTATGATACATTAGATTGTAAATCAGTGCTCTAAATTTCAAGCGTTGTTTGAACACAACTGTAGCCTACTGTGTACAGTCCCTCGTTAACCCATTTTACTTTTAACAACCTGTTGTGTACATGGGAGAAAATGTGTCCCATTTTTATTTCATCGCTTTGTTCCACCTTCTCGCCAGATAATAATTATAGCAGCAACTCAAAGACTTACTGTGCTGGCTGGCTCAGTAATGAAGCCAAGTTTGTCTGTGAAGGGTAATAGCTATTTGCTCCAGTGACGATCCACTTCAAACTACTATGTGCCATTGGATTCATCCAATACCCATTGGAAACAACCGGAAGTGGCTCCTTGTTGAATTTGTTTGATTTCAGTATGATTGTTGCGTATAACTGTTTAACTAACACAACTTTTGAGTGTGTATTTTCCACCTCTGATGTACATTAGCTAGCTATATTCTACAGTACAATCTATGTATTTCTCTAAAATGTTGGTAAACTCAAGAAAGCAACCTGGCCTTATAGTTTACAGTGTGTGTGTGTGTGTGCGCGCGTGCGTGTGAGGCACTACTGTAGGTGTCACATGGACGGACCACATCAGAAATGTGGTCCTCTACGGCAGTGGTTCTCAACCAGTGGTCCTTAAGGGGGTTCCAGGTGGTCCCCAGCTAAATGATGGAGAGTTGGTAACCAAATGGACCCATATGTTACCAACATCATACAGCAATATGGAATTGTGGACAAAATCGTATCCAACGATAACAAAATATTCGAAGTCTTGGGTGTGAGTCTAAATCTCATCAAACGGTGGTCCGTGGCTCAAATGCCGAATAAATAATGGACCTTGATATGAAAAGGGTTGAAAACCACTGCACTACGGAGACCTACCACGGGTCGCAGACAAAGTCGGAGAGAGAAGGATGAGGCTGGCATGGTACCGCGTCGGGTACCCAGAACTAGTGGCAAGCAAACTGACACTGTCGGAGCCAACCCAGGGCAAAGCCAGGAAAGGCGAGAAGCGCACCACCTACGTAGATGCACTACGGCGCGACAGCTTAGCTAACAACACTGTAGAGCTCAAGACACTGATGCTAGATAGGAGAGGGCAGCGATTCATCAGTCCCGAGTTGGTGTTGGCTAGACCGCACTCTCGCATTGCATCGTGTGTGTGAATGTAGGCATTATTGTAAAGCACTTTGGTTAAAGGTGCTATAGAATTTACCATAAGTGCACATGCATATGAGCGTGCTCTCATCTGTCCTCAACCAATTATTGACGTCCTCCTTGTCTCTCTATGAGTACATGGATCACAATCCTTGGATTAGAAGACGTGGATATCTTCAATGGGAGCTTTGAGTATTTTATTTTTTACACAGTACAGTGTGTTGAAGTTTAAGCTAGGAGAGCTGCTTACCCCCAAGACAATCTGAAGCCTGATTTATACTGTACTTAGTAGCCTGCTGATGTTGCACGCCAAAACTAGCTGATCTACAAGTTCATAATGCATCACATTGTAGGTCTGCTATTTTTTAGCGTGTGACACCAGTGCACAATTAACTATACAAAAATATACAAACTCTTCACATAGTTTGTGAATAACTACATTATCTAAAAGAAATTGCCTGAGCAGAGCACACATCTCCACCAGGAGGCAAGCCCTACTAATAATAGCAATGTGCGCAGTTAGATTTCTACCTGCAGCCATAAAAGTGTAGCACAGCATGTCATTACCAGTAGAGCATGTCTGTCTTCCTCCCTCTCTCTCATACACATTCATTGACTACCCCCCTATATCTTGCTGTCTGTCTGGGGTATGTGATGACAATATTTTGGGTCACGAGTATAAAACTGTACAGGGATTGGGGGGTAAGGGATATAATAAAGAATTCTGATTACATTATCATGGTGCAACTAGAGTAGACAGGCTACAAAGAGACAACAGTTATTTCCTTGTTATTTCATGTTCGTTTCACCATGCAATAAAAGGTTATGATTTGAAATGTACAGTAAGTGTTGGCTTTTTGCTGGGGTAAAAGGCAATAAAGAACTTGGCATCATACCCTAAGTTGACATAAACATATCTGTAATTAAATCCTATATTTGCTGTTGATAGTCTGGCCTCTCACCTGAGACTACAGTTCAGAAAATAGGAGAGGATGCTTATCCCATAGCCTGGAGGGACATTTACTCCAATTAGTAGGAAAGAAAAGACAGTTGTCATTGACAGATTCTAAAATGATTTCAGAATTGAGGCCCTTGCCAGACTCGTAACTACTGTGACGCAGACAGTGCAGTTGCGTTGGGGCCCAGAGTCATGTGGGGCCCACCCGTGCCATCGGTAAAATTAAATAATAAAAAAAAGAATCATAGACCTGGTTGCTTGTTTCCCTCGCAAAATCTGGCAAGTCAGAAGAGGCGAGGTACACACCACTGTCCTCTTGGTTTATAGACCTAAATGCGCAGTTTGGGCTGTTTTGTGTGTTCTGTTCTGTCTAAAATCCCCGGCGGCCGCGGCGGGGGGGGGGGGGGGTTTAGGGCCCACTGTTGCCTCGTTACGCCGCTGCCCCTTGCCCTGCTATCCGTGTGTACTCAAGAAATATGACGCTGATAGCTTCGTAGTATGCAAGATTACCATCGACAGACTTAGACCAAGACACATACACAGGACCAATGCATGATCTCCTGGCGGAGATAAAAATCTACGGATTACAGTAATGTTGTTTTTCAACCCTCTTTACATATTCAGCCCTCTCTTTAAACCTCTCTTGCCTTCTCTTAATTCTTTCTGTGGGGGGAGGATAATATGAAAACATTAAAGTGGATAGATTTTTAAAACTGACGGCTAGATGCTTTGTGTCAGAAATATCACCCCATGCAGACAGATTGTCATAGAGCATCTATCTGTCTCTCCCAGCTGGCATGAAGCACCAGGAAACACAAGATAGCATGGCAGACACATTACTTCAAATTGATGAACTGGTGAAGCTTCAAAAAGCTATAGGGAGAGCATGTCTAAACCCGATTGCCGATCAAATTTACCCGTGTTTTAAGGAAGGAATTATGCGTTGCAAAAATGATCACTGTACTGTCTGTTTAGACTGCAAGCAGATGGGAGCACAGGAGCAGCATGTCACGTCTACTCTGTGTTACTACGGTTACTGTGGTGCAGTGCTGTTGGGTGTGTGTGTGTGTGTGTGTGTGTGTGTGTGTGTGTGTGTGTGTGTGCGTGTGTGTGTGCGTGCGTGCGCGTGCGTGTAGAGAGAGATTATGGATGACTACGTATGTATGTAAAATAATTTGACAGATTTTGACAAATTGTGACAGATTTTGACAAAACATTTTTTTAAATTAAATTGTTAAATTGTGATAATATCAAAGATAATTTTCAAACATATCAGGCAGTCTACGTTTCCTAAAAGGTAATGCATGTATTTAATAGTCTGTCCAGAAGCACTGGCGATAAAAATATATGACCAGAGAGGGGATATCAAACGCAGAGGTATGGCTCCCCCAACACATTCTCACAAATAGTAGTCCTATACCTGGCAAATCAAACCCTGATGATGATGGGGTATTTTAGTTTGTTTTGTTTTTTTATCCAAGGCCTCATCAGTGGGCAACAGAAATGATTGTGATGGTGATTCTGATAGCTCTCTGCTGACACCAGCAAACCTTTCGTAGTCGGGGGAAAAAAGAAAGAAAAAAGGACGGGACATTTTGGCTGGCCAAGTGAGAAAATGAGAGGGACAAAATGAAGGGATGACAGATAGAGTGAGCGAAAGAAGAAGGACAAGTGAGAAAGTTGGGGTAAGAGAGAGAGAGAGAGAGAGAGAGAGATGGGGATGGGATGGAGAGGTAGAGTACGGTTGGAGAAAGGAAGAGAGAAAAAGACAAGAGACACTAGAAAAAGTGCTCCTCGGAGCACAGGTCTCCTCCAGGTGAGGTAGATTATTGCGGGCCAGCAATGTTTGGAATTTGGCAATCAGGATGGGATAGGAACAATCAGATGGATCCGTCTTGATCACTTGACTATAGAGGTAATGTGATAATTGTGTGATGTTTGGACAACATTTGTAGGAGTAATATATATTTTTTTGCAAAACTCTGCCTCCTGGTGGCATTTGTTCCTCAACGTAGTGCGAATGTGCTTGCAAAGTTTCACCGTAATTGGACACTGCACTCCAGGATTTGCGGCATTGTGTTCAAAATGGGCCACAACTGCAAACTTTAGATGTCAATCTTAGCCAATCAGGATGGAATATGAAAATGCAGATGTGAAAAATGCAGGTCCAAGGTTTTTCCTTGGCCTCTAGGGAGTGCGTATACAAAGTTTTACATAGATCAGTGCAGTTAGGTAAAAACACAAATCGGCCTATTATAGGGTCACCATGAGGCTGATTTGAAAAATTGCACACTGTGTTCATGATTTGAGGGATTTTGTTCAAAACGGAGCACTCCTGCAAACTTTTAATGACTATAGAGATACTGTGTACCGATTTGTGTGATGTTTGGGCGAAATCTGTAGGAGTGCTGGTATTTTTTTGTTGCAAAAATCGGCCTCCTGGTGGCGCTATAACAGGCCCATGTGAAAAATGTGGGGCAGAGGTTCTGCTCTGGCATCCAGGGAGTGAGACAGGGTGCAAAACATTAGTCTCTGCCATGGCTTTCGGCCTGGTGGAGACAATGAAGAGAGACAGCTTAGGAAGGGGAGTGAGAGAGAGGTGAAGGAAGGGAAAGAGGGATAGACAGAGGAAGAAAGGAGACGACTTTAATTGCCTGTATGTCAGCAGATTGAATAATGCTGTCTGTCTTGTGGTGTCTGTGGAGAGTGAACAGTGAACAGACCTCTCCAGGCTTTGTCGCCAGAAATAAATTCTGATCTCTTTAACCACATTAACCCTGTGTCCCTATTCTGGGCATGTCATACTAGGTGAAACATTTCTCACATTTTCATTTATCAAAATGTTTTCCAGAATAGCTATTCTACAAGCTCACAACATAATCTAACGCATGACACAATCTAATTGAATGTAGAACTCAGGATAGAAAGAAGTATCCAGTATGTTATTGACAAAACACATACTGTATACTGTACATGAACTTATTATATCAATCAAAAGGATAAAAAAAACAAGCAAACAAGAGAGATTGAGACATTATTTCCATTGTGGTGTAAGTGTGTGTAAACCGGGTGCCACGTGGTGGTGGTGGGTTAGCAAAGTTTAAGTCAATAATAAATACAGTACATTCATACAGTACATTCATACCGTGCGTGCGTGCGTGCGTGCGCACGGTGTATGTATCAAATATGTGTATATACTTTAGAGAAGGAGAGTCAGTGGGAAGGAAGGTGAGGGAGACCGGATATTATGTAATTTTATTTTAATTAAGTTTTTTGTACTACCAAGGCATGTCTTGATATTACAGTATGCAATAGCCAAAGCCAAAAAAGCTGCTATTTCCACTATAAAAAAAAAAGGGAACTCCAGGATCAATGTATTTAAATACAGCCTAAGATTAAAGACAAAGCCATCGTTGAAAAAAGGGTGGTGCGTGTGTGCATGTCTGTGTGGAGAGAGAGAGAGAGAGAGCGAGAGAGAACATTTTAGTGGAGGAAAAAGGCCATCTCTTTGTATTTTATGACACAGGCAAGAGTAATGTGGCAATCTTCCCTGGCTAATTGTATTATGATTCTGCACCGTAGCAGGCTTCCTGCTCTGTTCATTTTCAATCAGGCACATTAGCCTTCCTGCTGGGTCCTGGTGGGCTAGTAGCTCAGAGACAAAATCATTCATCTCACTGACTGATATGATTCTGTGTGCTTGGCTGGAAGAAAAAAAAGAAGACAACTTCTGCTAAGGGGGCAGTAAGCCCCCGTAAACACATGTGCATACATGCACGCATACACAAACACACGCACACGCACACACACAAGCACACACACACACACACAGATAGAGGCATGCATTGCATATACACACACATGCACCTTCAGGATGAGGTACATTATGCGACAGGTGCGCTCACACAAACATGCACACACGTGTACCACACACACAAGCATTGCACTTGCCCGCATTGCAAATTTCACGATCAACCAAATTGGATTGGATGTGTGCATATGTGCATCTCAATCTTCAATTTGTTATATGGAATTTCAAGTTCCCATTATGCATTAGTATGCATGCACCTATGCTGTACTTGCCATGCACATATACGTATATATGTACTGTATACACACGCTAATGCTCCTCCTGCAACCACCAAGTCACAGGCACTGCTTATAACTGAATGAAGACACACTCGTGTGCGTGCACAAAATATCCAATTTACAGTACACACTCACAACATGTTGCGACGTGTTGTGAGTTTGTAGATCAGAAAGTGTTGGCAAAGATATTTGGTGTAGAGGGAAAAGAATGAGGGGGCCAAAGAGAGACCCCCGGGGGACCCCAGTCAAGAAATATATGGTTTAATTCATTAATGGACAGAGAATTACTGCTTGGACTCTGTACTTCTGCACACTGCTCCAGTTTACTCGTATTATTCCAAGGATTAATCACCTTAATTACAAACCTCTTCAGAGTGGATATCATATTACAGTGTAAGCGGTGCTGAGCATCCACAACACTGCAGGGGGTATACTTAAACAGCACAACATACTGTGTTGCTTGCCTGAAATGTATTTTATTTATAAAATGTCCAATTCCATGGTGCTATTTTGCTCATTGTGTGAATGTACTGTATGTGATTGTGTTTTGCCCCAAATTAAATTTGCAGGTCAGTTAAATCTTGAACTTGAACTGCTGTAAACCTCCAGTCAATAAATTGGCAACCTTCTGCATTCTTTCTCAACCCTTATTATTCCTACTTCCCCATACAAAAATGAAACCCCCCCCAAATAATGTAAGTTATAGGTATATGTTGCCCCGGGCAAACTGAAAAAAGCAGATGAGTGTAAAAGTTTGTGTGTGTGTGTGTGTGTGTGTGTGTGTGTGTGTGTGTGTGTGTGTGTGTGTGTGTGTGTGTGTGTGTGTGTGTGTGTGTGTGTGTGTGTGTGTGTGTGGAAAGAGAGGTGTCCCTCCAAACTTTCCTCAAGTGTCAAGCTGTTGATTGCTGAAGTGTCAAAAGTAAGGGTATTATTTTTGGTTTCTTTCCGGCAGTGTAGTTAAGAGAAAGACATGTTTTCTGTTGCTGTTCCAATGTTTAAAATGTAAATATTTAACCAGAGATTAAAAACATAACTTTTTTTATCACACCACCTTTATAACGCGCTGTCCAAAACTGTTACTTTTCAGAAAATGGAAAAATAAATATAATTGTGTTCCAATGGATCCAGTGTAGTTATTATTTAGTCACAAGCTTGTATTAATACTTCTCATTGGTTCAAGCCCACAGGTAGACTTAACCGCTTTTACTTTAACCTTTTTTAATAGCCAATCTACAAGATCACGTTGCGTTGCGACGTGTTGTAAGCTTGTCGATCTGCTGTTTTTGACATTTGACATTTGACATTGTAGTATGACAAAATAGGGCATTAGTTAATGAGAAAACCAAAGTTGAAATAGGGAGATACAAGGTTTCTGCCTGACAGCAACGACATGCATTTTGCCAAAAGAAAACACATTATTTATGTGCTGTTGTTAACGCAAATAATAAAAAAAATATGTCAGATAGGCTTAAGATAATAATAATAATAATAATAATAATAATAATAATAATAATAATAATAATAAGTAAATGCTTAGCTTTCTTCATATTTACTGTCCATATGACATTGTTTTACTTGCATGTTTTGAAAAGGCCATATGAGACAATATAGTTCATTACATTTGTTCCTTTTAATGTTAATATTAGCTCATTCAAACATCCCATTGTTTATAATGACTGAATTGAAACACTTGGTATTAGTAGACATTGTACTATAATCTGTATTTTGCACTGTATGAATTTGGTTCGTTAACATTATTACAACTCCACCCTTTGCCTGTCACCTGAACCACCCCTGCTGTTTGCGCCTTTTCAGCAATTTGTAGCACAATGTCTGCATGTTAATCTGTATGTAAATGCACTATTAATTGCATTGTTTTTGTGAATTTCCCCTGAGGCCCCTTGAGTTTTCCTGTGTATAAAATGCGTTTTATACGATTAAAGTTTGACTTAATTTGGCTACCTCTGGAGTGTTTACTGTTGCAGGCATGTGGGGCCTCAACCAATGTGAGACGTAGCTCAGCCAGGTTTAAAGTGAGCAGCTAATCGTCGCACCCCTCCAACTATAATGGCCTGTGTAACCTTTCTAACGCAATTTCACAAAAGACTGCTCTGTTTGTTCTGCGAGCAGAAACAAAGCTAATTACGAAACCCACCCATACGCCTTGACCTTTCTTTTAGAATAATTACAGCATGTTTCTTTTCCTCCTGTGTACTATATGTAGTGCCAGTTTTGCTCATCTTCTTTTGACTCATGCACTCGCTGTGTCTCCCCTGTCACCTCTAGCTGCAATGTCTCAATTTAGCTGTATTTGTAACAGCTGTCTTTTGTTTTGGGATGCAAATGATTACTTAAAATGTGGAGCTCAAGTACAGATGCCGTGGAAAAAAACAACAACAAAACAAAACAAATCCTCCAAAAGACATGCTGAGTTTGACTGCAGTTCTCAGACTGAAGTCAAAAGGATTTATTCTTTCTCGTGACCAAACTCGGAGGCTCAAATCTCAGCGGGAATAAATATAGCATGACAGCCATGTGTCTTTTCATTTTACCAACGTTTATTAATGTACTGCATACTACACCAGAACAACCGAAGTCAGACAAAAAGAAACATTGGACAGACAAGTTGCATTTCCTACTTCTGTGTTCTGGAAGCCAGACCCCGCTCACCACGGCTTGCGCTGTTGGAACCAATGGTTAAATTAATACCTGGATATTGCGCTGTGGGGAATTTCTGACGGAGATTTTGCCCTTTCTAGCGATAGGTCAGAGAGATTTCCCGCACAAACAGAACAATGTCCCGAGAATCAAAGATATGGGGAAAACATTTTTGGGGCGGGGGGCGGGGGGCTAGTGAAAGTTAGAAGATTACTGTATGGTGTGAATATTCCATCATATTCATGGGCGTTTGGAGATAAATGAGACAGACTCCAGTCACTTTCAGTTTAGAGCCCTGCAGAGGGCAGGTCTGTGTCCAGCTGACGCTCGTTAATGTTACATGCATCAAGGCAATTATGTTTCTGCACTGTCAAATAGGCCTACATCTAATCTATAGCATCAAAGCCATAGATTTTTACAAGCGACCCTATGGTTTATAGATTATTTGTTCAAGCTGTTAACTAGGCTACACTTGGTTGGTAAAGTCCAGATGACAAGAATACGATTTAAGTGGAATTTACATGTATGCAGTATTTATATTATATTTGTTATTAGTGTCTATATGTCCTATAAGGGGTTTATAGTGAGAACTTACTAAAGCTTGTATAATTGTTTTTATTTTTGTTTAAACCACACCTATGCATTATATAACTGATAGTGCAGGTGTTTTGCGGATAAGGCAGGTGTCCCAAAATAGCATCCTCAAATAGTTTAGCCAGTATGGCCCATTATAGGGCCCCAAGTGTACACTGGCTTTGTTGCTTCTGGCTTTTGAGCAACACACAGTCATGTCGTGTGTGTGTGTGTGTGTGTGTGTGTGTGTGTGGGTGTGGGTGTGTGTGTGTGTGTGCTCACACACACACACCCTGCTCACAAGGGGATCACAACAGCAGTCAGTGTTGCCTTAAGTGGATCTTGAACCAACATTTCCCCAGCAGGCATTCTCCTTGCAACCCTCGCCTCATGAGATGCCAACACCAGCTGCTGCCACACACACACACACACACACACACACACACATATACGTGTGTGCGTGCACCTACTGTACACACACTCACTCCAGGCAATCTGCACTACATGACACAACCTGGGGAAATATGTATATGGTGTCAAAGGTAGGCTTGGCTTGGAGGGATGCAGAATGTCAGGGGAGGAAATATTATTGTTATTATTATCACACAGATATGCAGGCATCCATTAGGCAGAGAAATATGCAACAATATGCAGATTCTCTTCCATTTGCATGGATCATAAACTCCTGTGGGGTAGTGCCACATAATAATCTACAGTAATGGCATTCAGCAACAGCCACCAATGGCACGCGACAAATTGAACATTGCTAAATGTAAATTTGTCTCTGCCCTGATTCACTAAGCAATGCTTTCATTAATTTTCACCCTCGGTGCAAGAGGTACTAAAAGTTTCATATAAATACCTGGTCCTCGTACAATAATAGCTGTGTTATCAATGGCCTGCAAAGTATTCCACACGTTTTACCGCCATATGTAAAAATGAATTACACGATGGAAATGAGGTCTCCTATTTAATTTGATTAAATATACTGTGTGTGTGTGTGTGTGTGTGTGTGTGTGTGTGTGTGTGTGTGTGTGTGTGTGTGTGTGTGTGTGTGTGAGAGTGTGTGTGAGTGTGTGTGCGTGTGTGTGTATATATACATATATATATATATATATATATATTTATTTATTTCTATATATGTATATATATTTATTTGTATATTTATTGTTTAAATTATTATTACTAGTCCATACCAGTGGGGGGATATGCGCATATGATCTGGCAACCCGGGAGGCAGTTCGTCCCATAGCTTGCGGGGCTATCCCACAGCTGGGCAGCCGTAACCATGGCGACATTCTTTTACACAAAAACGCTAATAAACAGCTGAGATCGAAAAACAGGCTTCGCTGTTCCGTGCACATGGTAATGGTCAATGGCTGTGTGCAAATTCAGATCAATTACTCCAGCCACTGAGGACAACCGGGCAGAACAAATTTTGGCCTCACCACCTCACCACTACAGAGCTTTGTAGAATTATAGAAGGATTATCATTATTATTATTTTTAACAAGGGAATCTTTTTACTTCTTGGGGGAATTGAACAGAGTTCAGAATAATCTGATATTAAACAACACTTCATACCCTGTAATTTTTATTGTAATTGACCCATGAATAAGCAAATGCAAAACGTTGTAATGAGGTACAGCATGTGTCTGTGTATACTGTATCTATGCATGTCCAGGGCATTCTCATCCCAAGGCGTCATATTTGGCTGCTTGGCTTATTACCGATGCTGGCGTCGTGGGCGCCCGTTCACGGCAAGGGAACGATCATTTACTATTTCTTTGCCTATCAGTATGCAACTCGAACAGCGCTGAGTCAGCAGAAGCAGGCTTTGTGCCGCTCTGGCACTCGCTTCGCTGTCGCCTCACCTCTGCCTTGTTGTCAATGTTTTGATTATGTTTTAACTGTATATATATCTTTTATGCCGTTCTCCATGTTGAGTTTACATGGTCCACACAGGCGTCACTCTCATCCCAAGGCATCAATTGTCCCCCCAACTCACCAGATCAGTTGGTTGAAATGTTTGAAAAGGATGCTGAGGGCAGCTCTCTACTACACTGCTAAAATAGAGCTCAATGTTTGCTTTTTAACAACAAACACATGAACATGCACATACAGTATGTTGCTGTAGGGCTTACAGCATAGATAGTGTACATCTGAATATCATATCGCATCAGTTGGATTTGACCAACCTTATAAAGGACTCTGACTTTGAGAAAAGCCAGAGAAAGTGTATTATGATATTGGTAAGTCAATTACACAGCACTTAGTGTTGTTTTATATTTGCTTTCAGAGAAAATCTCTCAGTTGACAGCTGATAATGTGTGTCTAAGGCTTGCAATGAATGATGATTACCTGTGGCCCATGGTAATTTAACCAGCTCAACACGTGTAAACATGCCTGTTCATTTGCTTGTTTATTCGAGAATAGCAATTTCTGATAGTGTCTAATAAATAATGTTGTCTATCCATGCATGTGCGCATTACGCACATTGCACTGTGAACGTCTTTTGTGTGTTTAAGAATTGACGCGCGCATACACACACACACACACACACACACACACACACACACACACACACACACACACACACACACACACACACACACACACACACACACACACACACACACGTGGGGGCTCTAAATGACACTTTGGGGGGATGAGAATGTGTTGACATGTCACCCTCAATAGGCACAGTCAGTACTGTATCATGCATCACATAAAACAAAACCATGACATCTTACTTGCAATTTGGTGGTCAAATGTGAAGGTCGAGAAGGTCAATTATTGATTAACATGTTTTTTTACATGAACTCTGTTGAATAATTTAAAGCCCTAGTTATACCTGGTTGCACGCGGCTGCTGCATACCGAAAATAGGCGATCTACAAGCTCACAACACATCGCAATGCAACATGTTGTGAGCTTGTAGATTGGCTATTTTCGGTGCATAACACAGCACATTAGAAAGCTGGTCTCTAGCCACTCTGCATTGTTTTCTAGACGACATTAGATAATGATACAAACTAGACAATTTTAGGAAATTACACCGACAGAAATCACAGCTTGCAGCGACTGTGACCCGAGGCATGACACATTTCTACAACGTATGGTTCAACCTTTCTCTTTTGTGGCAACCCACTATGGACAGAAGTGAATGTGCTTCTAGCTGTGTGCTCTATTGAGTGCTATGACATCAAATAAAAATATGATCGTATATATCTATTGCATATGCATCAATATCAATTGCATTTATCCTGTTTAGTGTGCATAGCTGCATACCATCTCAGATATAGATCTCAGACATAGATTGAAGAGCCCGCCTCTCTCACAAACATGCACGCACTCATTATACACAATAAACTTAGGTGTTGATCGACGACACAACAGTTGCTTTGCATGATTCATTTGAAATAATGTGTGTGTATTCAGCAATCCTGCAATAACCTCAAGCTAATTATCTACAAACAGAAAGCATAATCTGACTGAAGGTATATGTATGTAAGCATGTACACGGTTTGTATGACCTCTTGATATTTTACACTCGGTTGTGATTGGGTAAAATGGTAAATGGTGCATTTATATAGCGCTTCTATCCGAAGCGCTTTACATTGATTGTGCCATTAACCCATTCACACACACATTCATACACCGATGGCGGAGGAAACCATGCAAGGCACCAACCTGCTCATCGGGAGCAATTAGGGGTTCAGCATCTTGCTCAAGGACACTTCGACACTAACTCTAGGGGAGCGCCCCAGCCCGGGATCGAACTGGGAACCTTGCGGTTTTCCAGTTCACTCTACCCGGCCACTCTACCCCTGAGCCACTGCCGCCCCATTGGGAATAGAAATCATAAAGGACACGTACACAAACAAAAATAAATCTGTTTACACGGCTGTTGTTAGTGAATCTATCCTCACTTAATAGAATCTGCTTGAATGCTCTGGGCTAATTTGATGTGCTCCATTTCAAAACAGTACATAACCCTTTTAGAAGAGAAAACAAAATAATCAATACAGTTTAAACTTCAATTAGATAAATGTTTCAAATGTCAATTCCATTTTCCAAGAAGCCTATGGTCATAATCACGTGGGCAACAACTTAGTCAAGCTCTAGTTAGGATTAACTACCTCAAACACCATTTGTAGGAAAAGGCCTCTTTTCCAATGAAAATGCAAAGAACATTTGCTTAGACTTACATTGTTTTAGCACCCGTGTGGAACAGCAGAATGAATGCTAGCTCATGTCAAGTGCTATTGATTGCTATTCCTCCCTGGCTTGTAACATTTGATATGTAATTTTCAATTTGACTTGAAAACTAACATCAAATAAAACAATGTTTACAGTATTTATTGCATTTAATATCCTAGCACCATATCTGCGTTAGTACACTGTTCAACACTTCATTGAGTGCAGCAGCAGTGGGTATGTTTTTTTTACCCGATAATTCAATAATCCTAAATGATAATAACCTGGCAAGTGGGAGTTTGCTGATAAGATCCATTATAGCAAGGTAAATGGTAGACTTTCAACCATACTCCAGAAAGTGTCTAAGATGAGTGTCCAGAGATTGGCGTACTATATCAGCTATAGTTTGAATAGTGCCCTGCTCACAAACACTCATACACACATACACGCACACACACACATGCACGCACGCGCACGCACTCACACATGCAAGCAATCTCCCTAGAGAGTTGAGGAGGTAATTATAATCCCCTTGCCCAGTATGAGTGTATCTCTCCGCCCTCAAGCCAAGCATCAGCTGGAGTCTCTGTGGTGGGTCTACAGGCCAAGTTTCAAGTTTGGTCCAGTATTCTCCCATGCCTATCATCAACAAACCCACCAGTGTTATCGATTTCCGCCAAACCAAATTCCACATTACTGAACAGTTCACCCCCTTATACAATTGTACATCTATGCCGAGCACAGAACGTCCAGGCCCTCATAGCCCGTGGCAATCGCCCAGAGTGGTAAGCGAGACAAAAGCAGACAATGATTCGCCTCAGCGCGGCCGCAGATGTTCAAGTGCGAGGGGGGTTTGAGTGATTGTTGTAGATGCTGTTTTTCATTAGAGCGCAGACAAGAGCTCTCAGATGGCCTTTGAATGATTGAAAGGAGATTCTTTTTTAAGAAGACTACTGTTCTTGTCTGATGATCTGGACTGTATCCAAATTCAAGTGACAGTTTATACAATGTAGCTATTGTTGTAGGCGAGTGTATTTTCTGTCTCTAAACAGGCGTTCTATTGAAGAATGGGCAGATAATGCCTTTATCTTACAAGTGCCGTGGACCTTGAACTCCAGGCCAAGGTTGGAGATTGATGTACATTATTCCAATACATATTCACTGTACACAGAAAAGCAGAAAGAAGGCTTTTGAATAACGACCACCCAAATTCATGAGCCTTTGAGTGCTTCTTATAACACAAGAATCATTCTGCTGTCGCAAAAAGGTAAACTGCAATTGTCCATGCCTGCTACATATTCAGATACTGTATGTTTTGAACACATTTGAGGAACTTGGGCTTGTGTATATTGTCAAAACGTATTTGGTGTCACGTAAAATGTTTAGGTTTTTTGTTGTCTGAAAACTGGTACAGTGAAACAGGTGCACCAAATCAATAGACACTTCTCTATTATGTCATTTGTTTTTGTGAATAACATTTTATTATATCCAATCTGTATGGTATGTTAATACAATATAACTTCAAATTGGGGTGGTTGTATGTGGTCTCCCTGCTCTTCTATTGAGACATTTAGATCCTGTTTCTGGTTTGACACACATTTTTACCTATTGGTCAAAATTAAACTTCTTCCCAGAGCAAGCATTCATTTTAATTGCTGTTGTGTCATGAGTACATCCACACAGAACATGAATATAATGAGGCCATGAAGTAAAACAAGGTTGAGTTTTTACTGCGTATAAAAGCATCAACCTGTATGAATGAGACATCCCCAAATGAATAGCTTGATTTTTCATTTTCACATCATTTATTCGTCACACTCATCTCAATGTAGTAAAATAGTACAGATGAGTTGTCATTGTAGTATATACTGTACCAGTACAGATTAGTTGTCATTGTAGTATATACTGTACCAGTACAGATGAGTTGTCATTGTAGTATATACTGTACCAGTACAGATGAGTTGTCATTGTAGTATATACTGTACCAGTACAGATGAGTTGTCATTGTAGTATATACTGTACCAGTACAGATGAGTTGTCATTGTAGTAGGCCTATATACCAGTACATATAAGTTGTCATTGTGGTATATACCAGTACAATACATATAAGTTGTCATTGTATACCTACAGATTAGTTGTCATTGATACCAGTACATATAAGTTGTCATTTTGGTATATAACAGTACATATAAGATGTCATTGTAGTATATACCAGTACAGATTAGTTGACATTGTGGTATATACCAGTACATATAAGTTGTCATTGTGGTATATACCAGTACATATAAGTTGTCATTGTGGTATATACCAGTACATATAAGTTGTCATTGTACTATATACTAGCACAGACAAGTTGTCACTGTAGTATACACCAGTGCAGATGAACCAGTACAAATGAGTTACGCAGCGTTACTGTAGTCCAATACCACTCTCAGAAAGTAGCAGCCTGACCCCTGACCTCTGCACCATGACTAACCCCCGCCCAACACACACGTGCACGCTCTCTCTCTCTCTCTCTCTCTCTCTCTCTCTCTCTCTCTCTCTCTCTCTCTCTCTCTCTCTCTCTCTCTCTCTCTCTCCTTTTGCTCTGACACAAATTGGTTGGGAAATATATGATGCGACTTAATTGGCTCCCTTTGTTTAGATATGGCACCAACCTCAACTCTGGTCAGTAATTGACACCAGTGGGATCAGGGGAAGATCAGATATTCACCCCATTATGGCACCTCATTCGGATTCATTATGCCTTCTCGCGAATGTTTAGTGTGTGTGTGTGTGTGTGTGTTTGTGTGTGTTTGCGCGTGCACGTCTGTGCGTGTGTGCGTTTGTGTTTCATGTACTATATAGGGGCTAGTCCATTATCTGTTTGGCTCTGAGTTGAAGATGAATAGTTTGTTATTGTCCAGACTTGAAGTCCCATTGTCTTACAACACTATTAGCCAGCGGTGTCGCAATTTGTTTGACAGAGTAGAAGAGTGGAGTTTTTGGACAGATTAGAAAGTTGTCCAGATTGTGAAAAAGATTATACTGTATATCCTGGCAATACTTTTTTCCCCTCTTTATTTAAATTTAGAGAAGCCAATTATATTTTACCCCTATTTTACCACCCACTGCTGTTGTATCCTACTGACAGTGAGGAGCCCCCACCAGGAGGACGTAGGGCCTTCGTCCTACCCGCCCAACAGGTGCCGCCCCAGCCAGTAAAAGTACGTACAATGACCAATATCACCTTCCCCGCCCGGCGGCCAATTGTCTTGGCATAGAAGCCTGACAAAGCCCGATGCACCACGTGGATTAGAACGCACAACCTCTGTATTGCTGAGCAGGGACTTTACCACTGCGCCACCCGAGCGCTCTATCCTGGCCCTATCTTGGCAATACTGACATGAATAATGTAAAACTAATTAGGAAGAAATATTGAACAAATAATTAAATATTATGTTTTTGAATATGATTTACAGTAGTCATGCATGTTGAGGACAGGTAGCTCAGTGTTGTGAGTCCGATCCTGGGCACCGCCAACTCAGCGTATGAGTAGCACAGCTTGTGTTGTTGCAAGTGTGCGGTTATAAGTAAGTACTGGCAGCTGATGGAAGTTATTGCGCTCCACCTCAGCCATCCATCTCCCAGGGGTCTAGCACATTGAAACAGGGATAGACTCCTGCGTTCTTCGCCGATACCGACAATAAGCTTCTCCGATCTTACTTACTTACTTATGACGTGTGGTCTAAAACACACAGGGCACAAATTGTGTTGAGGGGTGTCCGCGCCAATTTTGCTAGTTGTTTCTGCACGTTATCTGGGCAAAAACACTGCCACACAGTGCTAATGGGTGCTATTAAGTGTCTTCTGAAGGGATTGAACTCCAGTCAGAGTTACACATCCTCAGTCAGACATGAGCTCACCATTAACCAGTCATACTTGACCTCTTTTCATCTGTTATGACATCATGGCATATCTGATCACCTCATATCTCAGCGCCAGTTGCGTGTATGTAATGTGGATTGATTGTTAATCCAGCAACCTTGAAAGAACTCAAATGAATATAAAGTGTGTGTGTGTGTGTGCATTAATATATTGCCATATATATATATATATATATATATATATATATATATATATAAATATAATATATATTGCCATATATATATATCTCTGCTGTTCGGCCGGAACCAGCTAAATCCAAAATGGTAATTGTTCAGGAAATGAAAAACAAAATATCAATTTTTCAGAAAATGAAGAAACCCTTATATTTTTAAAACAAAGCAATACTGCCTCATCAAACTTGGTATTGTGACTTTATATATTATCAGATACTTGCATGTGTCATTATATTATCACCACTTTACCCAAATCCAGTGCAAGTGGAGTTAGGAGGTTTTGTCCATCATTGATAAGAACAGCTGGCAATGGATCTCAAAGCTCACAACACATCACAACGCATTGTTAGCTTGGAGATCAGCTATTTATGGTGAGCGCCATCCTCATATACTATAGATCAAGCTGAATTCTGTACTTAAACAACTTTTATTTTAACATGCATTGTAAACAACCATGGATCTAACTGTTACCACTGTTGTTCTTCTACAGTTGAGTGCAACAAACAATTCTGCCTCAATACTCAATCATGTATTTAACAAAAGTGATCATGGCACACCAACAATTAAAAAATGCCATATAAATACAAAATACATTCATGAAAAATTGAATCTGTAGCCTATCAAATCTGTAGCCTACTGCACTAACAATAACAACCACAGTTGAATTTACCTATCATATACCTATCAACATTTTATTATCACACTGTTGTGTGTTGTGTGTTGCGTGTGTGTGGTGGGTGTTTCTTAGTGCTTTAGATTGTCATAAAAGCTGTGAAAGTCTTTTGGCATGATCTCCTTGAGCTCTTGGAGATGTTTGAAACAAACTCCTGCACACACTCATTCTCTGTCCATTAACATTTAAAAAGAAAACACGAGCAGATGACCTTTGTGAAGACACCCTTCTCCTCTTTACTGGGGTGACATCTATCAAACCTTGCACATACATTCTCTTCTCTTCCCAGTTTATGTTCTCCCAAAAGCATTGAAAAATCTTCTCCCTGTCTGCCTCATACAGAGCAGAGCTTCTCGAGAGCCTGAGAGGAGGGGGGAGTTGTTTGTTTTTGACGGACAGTTTGAGGGTCCAATGGAGTTAGGAGTTTTCGTCAGAGGCACTTTTTAATACTTTTCATATGTTATTATTAAAAAAAAATTACACAGATGGACCAATCAGTCTTGCATAAATAGCGTTGATTTATGAAAAAAAAAAAAAAAACTGAAAAAGGAGTTAGCTGGTCCCGGCTGGACACTGACGATATATAATATAATATTCCAAAATATATTTGAATATGGATTATTTGGTCACAGTCCTAACTAGGTCCACTCTAATGTTCTCTCCAGAATAGGGACGCTAGGATTTAGTATGGGCCTGAGGTGAGCCCTCATCTTGGCTCTTCTGCACTTTAGCACTTCAAGCGTCTGTTCTAAGCAAAAATAGTCAGCATTGTTAGATTAAGCTGAAGTGATTGCAGACTCACTGTGGTTATTTGAATCTTTATTGCTTTTTCTCGTCAGGGCCTCTTGTCAAAGACTGTTACGTTCTGTTCCCACTTACATTGTTGCTGGAAGTTTGAATAATTCATCCTATCTGGGTTATTTATGCACTTGCTTATTTATGAAGGTGTCATATATGCTTGATGTCAGTGCGTGGTATATACAGTATTAGGGAGGTAAATGAAGATGTCCGTTGGGTACATGGTGGCAGAGGAATTTTTCTTTTTTGTAATAGTGTCATAAAATTGGATTCGTCATCTCATATGCCTCACAAAGGGAGCGTGACCAATCAGTCTTGCATGGAAGGCCCAGGAGCACAGAGGGAGGGTTGTTCTCTTTGTCCCACCTCTCTTCTCGTTCTGACTATTCCTCTGGTAGAGGTCTCCTCTCATCAGCACTCTTTGGTCCAAACTTTGTAGGCGCTGACAGAGCCTGACGGTTCCCTCAACTACTGTACCCACACTAATCTAATTTACAGCCTTCTCTTTTGAGAGAGAGAGAGAGAGAGAGAGAGAGAGAGAGAGAGAGAGAGAGAGAGAGAGAGAGAGAGAGAGAGAGAGAGAGAGAGAGAGAGAGAGAGAGAGAGAGAGAGAGAGAGAGAGAGAGAGAGAGAGAGAGAGAGAGAGAGAGAGAGAGAGAGAGAGAGAGAGAGAGAGAGAGAGAGAGAGAGAGACATGTCAGTGAGTCATAAGAGGGAAATGATAGTGAACATTCAGATATGGAGTGACCACATTGCTCACATTATGTATTAACTGATTGCCACAGAAGTTGCAGGGTCAGTGATGTGCAGGACATTTGGAACCAGGCTTGGTTGCACATGGGTTCCGCAACTTCCGCTGCCCTTTTTTTGTTTTGTTGTTTATAGTTTTAACATGATTCAAAATAAAGCTAAAGCTATACAGTGACATATCATTCCACTGGACGTTGGGGTCTAATATTACTCATGTTACTTCATATAATTTACAGTGCAATAGCTTTCTGACATGTGGCCGGTGGTATATTTTGTTAAATGGTTTATCTAAGCAGACAGAAATGCTAATAAAGTAGTGGCAGTCTTTCTTTGGCTTGTGAAAATGCTTATACAGTCAATATGTCCAAGATTATCATGAACGCAGATGGAGTCTTAGACTTCCAAGCTCTTAAAAAAGGCTGTGGCCAACATACAGTAAAAGGAGAAAATGTGATGTGAAGAAGGGAGGGGGTGGAAGAGAAGAGACATGGAGAGATAGGGAGGGAGTTTGAGAGAATTACTGTACAAGTAAGAGAGGCAGAATTAAGAAGAGCAATCCATCTTCCAACTGTACATGTAACAAGTTAGAGGTAATGAAGGCCCAAGTCTTTAACAATGAAGCTACCTATTACGACTGCGAAGACAGAGAAAAAAAAAGAAGAAAAAAGAACAGCAGTGGGAGAGGTTTACTATTGATTTTTTTTTCTTTTAACTTTTTTTTATTGATTTCTGAGACCACCACAAGGCTAGTATGAACCACATACCGCAGGATGGTCTCTGTAGACTAGACATACAGTTCTATCTTTCTCTATTTAATATTCAGTGAAAAAACAGAACCAGGTGTTTTTGTGTGTTTGTGTTTCGGTCTGGGCTTGTTTTTACGTATGCGTGCGTGCGTGCGTGCGTGCGTGCGTGCGTGCGTGCGTGCGTGCGTGCGTGCGTGCGTGCGTGCGTGCGTGCGTGCGTGCACACAAATCCAGTACATGTTTGGGAAGGAGTGGAATTGAAATGGCCACACACGCACACACACGGCTGGAGCCCGAACACTCAGCAGAGGTAAAAAGAAAAGACAGAAGGATAAAGGAACAGGGACAGAGGATGGTAAGCTGAGAGAAGAGCCTCTGGGAGAGATAAGAAGATGGAGGGCAGTGGCAGAATGGAGGATGACGTGGTGGTGGTGTGTAGGGTAGGATATCGGCTGGGCCCAGGCAGGCGGGATTGTTGGGTTGTTGGAGAGAGGGCATTCCCACTTGGCAGGCTCCGCGTGCCCGACATGACGGCTTTCTAAGGCAAGGGGTTTTGGTGGGGGGGGGTGGATGGGTGGGGAGATCGAGGGACGCTAGGGAGAGAGACAGGACGTGTTATCTGTTCCTGAGCAGAGGGTGGTCAATACTTCATCGGCACACATCCCTGTCTAGGCTTGGCGTCTTTACTGACGGTCCTCTGCTTGCTTTTCGTCTAACGCACCTGTACCCACACACCCACACTATTGTCCACGCATGTACCGTTCTGGCTTTGAAAAGTGAGTTGCCACTGCTTTAAATGAGCTGGGAGGGTTGGGACTGCCGTTAATAAAACATTAATAAATAAATAAATAAATAAAAGCCCTGAAGGTGTTAGAGACGAAGGAGGGAATGAAGGTACAGTATGGGAGGAAGGTCAATGAAAGAATAAATTGTTAGCAACAGGCTATACATCCAGAGTCAGAGAGCGGAGAGGCAGAGAAGCGGCTGCTGAGGGAGGGGCCTTGAGTTGAGTGTCAGGGATCAGCAGTGTGGGCAGCTTCACTGACAGCTTCCTACTGCGTCTGGTTTGACATTTTTCTTCTAGCATGCTTTGTCTTTTTGTTAACATAAGATGGTGAATCCAGTTTGTTTTCGGGGGTGTGTTGGTGGGGGTTGATGAATATTTATAAATGATAAACACTAACGTTAATCTCTGTCGGAACAAATGATCCTATTCATTTGATTCTTTGTTAGCCAGTGAGGGTGGATTTGTTTGTGTTTAAGTGCGTGCGTGCGTGCGTGCACGTGTGTGTGTGTGTGTGTGTGTGTGTGTGTGTGTGTGTGTGTGTGTGTGTGTGTGTGTGTGTGTGTGTGTGTGTGTGTGTGTGTGTGTGTGTGTGTGTGTGTGTGTGTGTGTGTGCAAGCTTGTTCAAGCATGGATTGGAAGGTTGGAGGAGCTGGGGATTGGATATAAATTAGAGATGTGACTCTGTCCAGCATGTTGCGGTCACACAACATGCTCATGAATCAGCATGATTCAGCACGTCTGCAGACATACACTGTATGTAATCTTAATACCCTATGAAACAACATTTACAAATATGACAACACAAATGAAAACCATATTTCTCAAACATCTGGAAGTACTTTTGGTGGAAAAAAGCTGTGTGTCGTGTTAGTGGAGTGCAAAATGTTGTCCTTGATGTTGCAACTTTTTCAACTTTTATTTTATTTTATTTTATTTGTTTGTTCCAAGAGAAGAACATTCTCTGATTTATCACAACAACAATCTTCACTTTCTGTACTGTTCGCATTTTATGAATAAAACCTCATTTTGTAGCGTAATCATTTCATATCCATGACAACCTTTTTGTCCAGACAGGTTTAGCCTCATCGATCAATATGTGGCTGGTTTTCTGTGTATTTCCTTAATTTTAAACTAGTCATGTAGGTTGTTACAAAAACGTTGTTTAAACATCCAAAAGGGGACAGAATGTTCTAGGTTAAGCCCCTTGGACACAGCTGTATTTTGCTGTGTGGCCCCTGAGCAATGTTGAGTTGAGTAGCCCTGGACTTGCAGATGACGTTTGCGTGGGAGACCACTGGAAAACAAATGCCTCTCTCTGTCAAATCGTTGGTTTTCACTAATGGTCTCTCCAGCAATCTGAGATGAATAAAGATGATCTCTCCCTATATGATGCATCATGGCGTAGCGGCATGTAATGGCCTTAGGGATGGCTAATCCGCTTGAAGTCCTCATCACAGTATGGGTTGGCAGGCCGGTTAATTTAATGAGTCCCTAAGTTAACAGCAAGAATTTAGAATTTAAAGTGTTGGACAAATGGTGGAGAGTAGGAGGCATAATATTATGTGAGATAATTTGTGGGAGGCTATGTGTGAGCTGTGTTTATAATGGATTGTGAAGGTAAGGGCAGCGGACCAGCGGTCATTAATGAGATATAGAGATCAGCAGTTTGCTGCTCTTTTGTGGTGAGTTGCGTAAACGCTGCAGGCACATCTGGCCCCTTGTTAAAAAGCCCTTGTGTGTTGTTTGTCCCTCTCTGCTCATTGACAGGTGTACGAATGTTGTTAAATGTTGCCGAAGTATTCCGTAACAAGTTTGTTGCGGCCTTGCATGATAACATTGTATTGAGCACATTTACAAACGGCGAATAATTAATGGTTCTGGTACCCTCACTAATATTGCCAGCCAGTCAGACCCCAATTGCACACACAAAAGGGAACTTTTTCCTCACTTTGAGCTAGGTATTCAAATGCAATTAATTCTGGGATAGTGTCTGGCTAGAGATTAGTGAGCACAAAAGACCCTTTCTTACATTTGATTACAGTTCTTGTTCTAAAACAATTGGGAGAGCAGCTGTTAATAAGTTTCAGACTGATGAAGGAACATAATAGATTAAAACTGCCCCCAATAGACCGCCGAAGTCTGACGTCATTTACACATCCTTTGTTTGTCTACCTGGTTCGCAGTTTTCCACCCCCGTTCTGAATCCCATAGACGTATTTAATATCGCGTCAAATAAGAACTGTGTTCCAAAAATAAACAAATTACCACGGCGGGTTGACTCTTATGGATATGAAGCATCAACTGACGGTGAGAAAACGCTAATGTTACTTCCGCCAAATTAGTTACATTTTCGCCAGAAACAGACTGTATCAAATATAAGTGACTGACTATCATAAACTATACAGAACCTCCTCCCTGACAATAACGCCGACACGCGGTGTTTATTTTTGGACCACAATTCTTATATGAGACGATTCTAAGATGACCCAATGTTATTCTCCATAGAGAAATTACTTCCGCAAACCTGGGGATGAACGAGTGACGTCAGGACTTCGGTGCTCTATTCAGAGCTCACATGAAGTATTATGTTTTAATATTTGTTCATACATACAAATTCAATGTTGGTGGAACAAATCCACCATTATTCATCTGTTGGGTAAAGTATACACAAAAAAATATTGATTCAAAGCATAATGTATTTTGAGTTGAGAAAGTGAAAATCCTTGTCAAAACTTTGAATCCAGATTTCTCAGACCTTCAGCTTTCAGAGAAACAGTCAATCAAAGCAATTGATGCCTCATTTTGTAGCTCCGATCTTTTAGTTTCACGTGAAAAAAAAAGAATCATTGATACTCCCTTTCCTGCTTTGGTCACAGACATTCTACTGTCCTATATGTAAAAGGCCAACACCAGACTATGTCCCGACATTTTACACAACGCATACAGTATGTGAAAAGGGCTTGTGAAAGGCACTGTATTCCCCAGCTGCAGTTGGGAGATGGTGTTGTGGGGTGTTAGGACAATGGCATTGTCTTATGGTTGTATTGATAGCCTGGCAGGACTTTCTTAAGATTTGTGCGGTTGTATATATATACTTAAGTTGACTGGGGTTTATAATTGGTCTCCTCCTTTTTTCCCTCTACACCAAATCTCAGAAAATAGCCTACAGATCTGCTTTATTTTACCCAAAGTTCTCCTATTATGACTTGCCAAGAATAGGGATGCTAGGGTTTGTCACCCTGGAGTAATAACCGAGCCAGGAACTAACATGCCATATTTAAGTAAAAAATATATAAATTATATATTGCAGTTCTTGTAGTTGCATTGGATCCTATTTCTAAACTCATCTAACTCATTATCCAGTGTAAAACACTGCTGGTATTTCTCATTCAAACCTTTCACAACAGACATTGTTGCTTCTTATGTTATCATGACTTCACAGCACTATCTCAGAGAAGTATTAAGCTCTGAGAAAGCCCATGGATTCCAACTAGGAAGCGAAAGTTAGAGTTCCTTTGTATTTTCCTACTATTACAGTTGCTATGGACAGTTTATGCCCACTGGTGTTCATTTTCATATAAAGATGTTTGGCAGAAATACTCTTTGAGAGCTGTCAATCAAAATCTGATCCAGGGCCACCATCTGCAAACTTATTAGATATGCAAATTAGCTCATTATGCTCATTAGTGAGTCGGGACCAAAATCCAGAAAACACCATATCTCTGCTCCTAATGGATTTAAGCTTTGAGGCAAATGTTTTTGACAGAGAGGATTTCATTGCTGAAATTGTAATTGTAATTGTGTGCAACATTCGTAAGCACGCAAGGTACACACACACATACCTTCTTCGTAATATCTTGCAATGTCTCTTTCCCTGTGAACCCTACACACTTAGACATTCATTCATAAACTACATGTCATGAAGTGTCCATCATCTTTATCGCATGTTATCAGCACATTAACTCAAGACGTTAGACACATCCCTCCATCACGTCTCTCCCTGATAAGTAGCTGTAGGTCTAGCCTATGGGTTTCATCACAGGCCTTTACGCCACACATTATGAAAGTTGGGTTCATAGTGCAAACACCCCTATTTTGGATGAAGAGCCGGCTCAGTTTTTCTCACAATATTCTATTCTATATCTCCCTCCAGCATCGTCTTGTCTTCTCATGGTACTCCAGGACTTTTCAATGACAGCATGTGTTCTTTATGCAGTTACATCTAGGACCCCATGAGTGAGGATCCAAAGAGAGCATTGATACTCCCCCAAGTCATTTGGTTTGAAGTTGTCTTTTTGATCAAAATAGTCTGCAACCCTCACTTTGCTCTTTCTCTTGCTTAATAATAATAGGTGGACTAGGGCTGTTTTCTGTTTAGGAAAGCAACCGGTGTGATCCATATTAACTAATTTAGTGCCAAGTAAATAAAACAAGAATTGCCTAGAGTGCCATCAATTTTTCATTTATCTTACCTTTTTAAGTAGTCACATAATATTTATCTTTAGTATGATCGATCCTCTGATGGCTGGTAATCATGGGGGCTTTAACTGTGCTTTCATGGAAGAAAAAAAAAACTTTTCACTCGACTCGCCTTTCACTTTCACTTTCTCATTGAAAACGGCATGTCTTGGCCAAAAAGGCAGGGGAAAAAAAGCAACTGAAGTTACAGCTGATTTTCTGCAGACAAACCAGGAAGCAGATGGAGCATAAAATCTTGTGATCACATGATCTCTCTGCCTCGGTGCCTGAAATAGTGGCTCATAGGAAGCGCAAGGGCGCCATCTAGTGGTAAACACTGAAAACACATTTTGGACGTCTTGGACGTCAATGGCGCTCTGGGCTTTTGAAAAATTGGACGTCTCAGACGTCAATGGCACTGAATGAGTTAACATATAACATTAATAAGATAAGTTATTGGTGTTAATTGTTTGTTTGTAAAGGGTGTAGACACCCAACCTCATTCTATTGTATTATGCTGTGTATGCACTTGTACTGTATCAGTTCAGGGCCGTAGCCGTAGCAGTAGCAGTGGCAGTCATTTTGTGGTGGTAGTTGAAAGCCCATTAATTTTTCCTCTAGAGATTTCTGAAAATATTTATATTAAGTCTGGAACCAAGCCATCCAGGCTCCTAAATAGCCTACCCTTTGTTTTACGGTTAAAAAAATAAAATAATCACAGAATCAAATGTTTTATGGTCATGAAATGTTTTATGGTCACGAATCACCACTTAAAATAATTTATATAACTAGTTTTAGAAATCTCTAAGGGAAAAATGTATGGGCTTTCAACTCGTTGAACCACAAAATGGCCGAAACGGCTATGCCCTATAGTGTTTATTTTAATACATATTTTGGCAAGTCAGTTAAATGTACTCAAATAGAAACTTTAATAAAAAATGTTTAGTAAATGTAATAATGTTTTTTTTGTCAAAACATTGGTAATCTGTGGTCTACGACAGACTCTTCAAAAACAGGGCATCGGTTGGGCTGTAGATGAAATGTGAGGAATAGCTATTCAGCAGGTCTCCAGTCTCCACTTTCAGGTTGAAAGTGACAATGGTGTGTTTGAACATTGCTAAAAAGGCTTTGTCTTGACGGTCCCACTGTCCCAAGTTACCCCCTCTCTCCTATGTAAGTGTATATGTACAGTATGCGATTAGTACTGTACTGTGGGTGTTAAGAGTGTTAGTGTGATTTACATGAAAATAAACACCCATTCTTTTATGCAACACTACAACGGATATGCTTTTTTGTTTTGTGAGAGAGAGAGAGAGAGAGGAGAGAGAGAGAGAGAGAGAGAGAGAGAGAGAGAGAGAGAGAGAGAGAGAGAGAGAGAGAGAGAGAGAGAGAGAGAGAGAGAGAGAGAGAGAATCTATATCCTGTTTCAGCACATTTCCCACCCACGCTCAGCAGCACTGCAGCACTTAAACCACTTGTGGGCTGTGAAATCACACAAACCCCCCCCCCCCCCCCCCCACACACACACAGTTGATTAAACCTGAGAAAGTGTTGCACGAGGTGAGGGGGCTATTTCACATAAGGCCTTTTTCACTAAGAACAATGACGTACGACTGCTGTGCATTGATGATGCATTATGGGTATTAATTATGGATTTGGGCCTGTGGCCAAGTGCAGTGGTTAGCGAGATTGATACTGTGTCGAGTTAAGGCCGAATGCTTATTTACATTTGCATTTTAGGCATTTAGCTGCTGCTCATAGCCAGATTGTCTCACAATGACTGCTGAACCCTTAGTAAGAAGGACCAGATTCAGAGCCGCAGCACCAGACACGTTAGAGAGAGAGATGAGCCAGGTTAAGGAATTGATGCAGGTAACTGACATTGAACAAAATGATGTTTAGGTGTATCTGACAGTGGGAAGTAGTGGTGATGAATGAATGAGGAAAGAGCAGCCAGAGAACTGAAACACGGATGGAGAGTGTGGGAGTAGGTTTAAGGGTAAAATGATATTACTTTGGCATGCCCCTTTTTTACTATGTCATCCAGGACTGGTTCCAGTGAAATGATTTTAACAGTTTCAGTTGTTCTTGTTTTGCATTTAGCCCTTATTTTCCCTTACTTGTTCTTTTGTTTCAACCCAGTTTTCTGAGAAACTTCTATTTGTTATTATTTTTTCTTAATTTTTTTATTCATATTGCTGCCCACAAAAAGTTCGGAAACTTAACTTTGGTCGATTATTTCTCCCGTTTAATAATACCAATTGGTATTGTGTTTTATTAATTAATTAATTAATTAATTACATTTTTATCGTTGATTCACCTTTACAACGAGGTACAGCTTGTAAGGATCGGGCATTCATGGAATGAGTAACACAGCTAAATGTGTGGGTAGTGCCCCCAAAAGATTTGCCAAAATTCCCCAATATGCTTCTGTTGGTAAGCGACCTGCCAGTCACACACCTGCTGGCACATGAGCATTGGTTCTGCAACTTTGTTGAGTTTGTGTATGCTCCAAGCAGCAACACTGCCCCCATTGAAAGAGGCCACGTTTGTCCCTTCAGGATAAGGCCCGTGCAATATTCGGTCAAAATCTCCCCCTCTCATCCACAGTCACCAACCTGGGTGTGAAAATGGACCCGCACCTCAACTTCGAGGCACACATTAAACACCTGTGTAAAACCTCCTTTTTTCACCTCAGGAACATCTCAACACTCCGCTCCACACTCACCCTGCCAGATGCTGAGAAACTCATCCACGCCTTTATCTCCTCCAGGCTGGATTACTGCAATGCACTACTCATCGGGATCCCTAGCAAGAGCCTCCAAAAGCTCCAATATATCCAAAACGGCGCTGCTCCTGATGAGAGTGCGAAAAAATGACCATATCACACCCACCCTCCGCTCACTTCACTGGCTCCCCATCTCCTTCAGGACCGAATACAAGATTTCCCTTCTCACCCATCAGTGCATTTACGGCAACGCCCCCCCCCCCCTACCTCAAAGAACTCCTCACCCCAAAACCCGCCACCCGAAGCCTCCGCTCCAACAACACCAACCTTAGTTCTTGTTGTCCCTGACACTAACCTCCGCACCATGGGCGACCGGGCCTTCTGTTACACAGCCCCTTGTCTATGGAATGCCCTCCCTGACCACCTGAGAGCACCACAGTCCACTGATGCTTTTAAAAATTGACTAAAAACCTACCTTTAAAAAAAAGCATTTTTCAAATTTTCATGGACTTTGTTTGTTTTTCATACCGAGTTTTAATGTCTAAATTTTTTTTGGCCCTTTTAGTTTAGCCTAGTTGGGTCTATTGTAATTGTTTTGTTGCCTATGCTGTTTTTATGCATTGCTTTTAATCTGTAGCACTCTGAGATTCGTGAGAATGTAAAGTGCGTTATAAATAAAATGTATTATTATTATTATTATTATTAATAGGACAAGTGAAGCTGGTGTTCTGTTATGCAGATATTATTTGATGTCAGCCCTGGTACCATTGGCAGGCAGGTGTGTGCCAGTCGCAGGTGTGTGACTGGCACCTGAGCATGGGTCCTGCAAACTTTGACATCTGTCTTTGTTACCGTTGTGCAAATCTTGCCTGTAAATCTCGGGAAGAAAACCTATGGTTCCTCAGTGAAGCAAGGGTGAGGAACCGCTCTTCTTGGGTTGTTGTCTTCCTTTGACTTCACCAGTCTCACAGAACTTGGTTTGGTAAGTTTGGAAATGGTACCAGGGCTGACACCAAAAAATGCTACCACTCTGCATAACGGAATACCAGCTTCACTTGTCCTATTGCATGGGCCTTATCCAGAAGGGACAAGCGTGGCATCTTTCCATGGGGGCAGTGTTGCTGCCTGGAGCATACACAA
The DNA here is from genome assembly GCF_963280865.1 of Gymnoscopelus braueri. Lineage (NCBI taxonomy): Eukaryota > Metazoa > Chordata > Actinopteri > Myctophiformes > Myctophidae > Gymnoscopelus > Gymnoscopelus braueri. The sequence continues at coordinate 19,425,310 of NC_137622.1, forward strand.
ACTCAACAAAGTTGCAGAACCCATGCTCAGGTGTGACTGGAACGCTGTCAGGCAGAAACATATCTCCATATTTAATCATTTAAATAAATAAATGCATTTTCATAAATTAATGCCCTATTTTATTCTTTGTGGTATGACGGTGTTTCACAAAAGTAACAAAAATAGCTGATCTACAAGCTCACAATGCGTTACATCGTATTGTACTGCTTGTAGATGATAATATAATAATATTATGACATGCCCAAAATAGGGACGCCTTTTGAGATATTGATATCCCGCATATTCATATTGCAATAACGATATATCGTTCAGCACTACTATGTATGTATGTATGTATGTATGTATGTATGTATGTATGTATGTATGTATGTATGTATGTATGTATGTATGTATGTATGTATGTATGTATGTATGTATGTATGTATGTATGTAACAATAAGGTCTTGAACTTGAACTACACATAGCCTGATATTGTAGTTGACCTGCACAACTTTGCAGGCCCTTGTATTTTGCTTCAGCTTTCTTGCATTTTCATCAACCCCTAGAGAAATCTAGCAAGGCGGTAAAAGAATTAAAGCTTTGCCCAGATTAATTCTCAACCAAGAGAGAGCAGTTACTATTTAAAGACATTTTCCAATTTCACCAGCTGCTAGCTACCATTACTAATTTCAATTGGATGGGTTGATGTGGGAGTTGATGCTACAGTTATTTGTCACCTGTGGATATTTCATAGTTTTTTGAGCCTGCTTGCTGTGATTGATGTCTAGGAGAATACTGCCTATCACATTGGTATGTTGTATGTATTGATCAAAATAATGTGTTTACACTGATCAAAGACATTACAGTATGTATTTTAGAGGCACTGATCATGTCTGTTAATCACTGTTATTTCATTGATACTGTTTGTACTTTTGATGTCAGCACAATGCCTGCACTGAACTGACATCTTTTTTTTTCTGTTGCACTCATTGTTATATGAGGCTTGGGACTTTGAGTAATGGATTAGGCCTCATTCACAAGTAATCAAAAAGTACAAGGCTACGTAGCAGCTCTACAAAGGCTGACAGCGTATAACATCAAGATCACGTATTCTTCAGAGAAATTTGAAGTATTTTTTTTTTTTCAGCCAGCAAAGGTCCAGGTCCTAGAGGCATGGTTTTCCACTGTGCAAGAGAGCGATATGGAGTGATAGATGGCACATGCAGTAAGAGAGGAATAGAGAAAAGGGAAACGGTGAGTAGCTGCAGTTTTACATCCATAAAATCCTTTACATTTGGGGCTCCGCTTAAGAGAGAGGAAGTACAGCCTGGATGTGACTATAGTCATGCCCCGAGGGACATCCCCGAATACACTGTTGTAGTGCCAGCAACCTCTTCCTGGCTGCCAACGTGGCACGGTATCACCACCTCTTAGGAACGGGTGACTGTAACACGTGTCAGTGAACCCCTGGCATCGGCGTGGCACTTATTTAGCCTTCTGCCTCTTGAAAATACTTGGCTGTCAATGTGTGGCGACTGCAGATGCAGTGTGATTAGGTGACACGCCTACATAATAAGGCAGGAAGCGAAGAAAGTTGAAGATGAGGGAGAACCCCCTCCCCCCAAACACCACCACCACTACATCCACCCCCTTGTGTTTTCATTATTTATATATCACGCTTTTGTCCGTCTCTCCGTGGTTCACCAGTGCTTGATAAAAACCAATGCAACATGCCTTTAGGCTGTTTAGAGAGCCTATACAGTATGTATGTCAGTTGCCAGGCTGGAGAGGCTGCAACCCACATCAATTCGTCACCATTCTAAACACGTTTGGATTTGGACGATCTGCTTTCGATGCTTGTTTTGCCAAATATTTTTTCAGGCTATAGCACTGTAGAAACCTATCTCTGTGTGTTATTGGCTCTGCTTACAGGGCCTCGGGGGGTGTATCAAAGATTTGGGTCACCCATGGGCCGCTTCCCTGATTCAGGTCCATTCACACATGAGATTAAGCTGCCCTGGGCCATCTCACAACTGGAACTGTGAAAGCCTGGCAAACCAACCACACCAGCCTTTCTCTCCCTCTGTCTGCCTCCATTGAACCCCGACATCTGTCCCTGCATTTTGAAGGATTCTCAGCTCATACATTCTTGGAATTCCTGAACTCTAATTAATTTCTTCTTCTGCTACCATGCCTGTCTTTTTTCTTGTCTGTGTTGTGTTTAGTGGTTTGTTTGTTTGTTTGTTTTTCTTTCTTTCTTTCTTTCTTTCTTTCTTTCTTTCTTTCTTTCTTTCTTTCTTTCTTTCTTTCTTTCTTTCGTCTCAACTTATTTTTTTCTTGAACCTTCCACCTTTGTGTCTTTCTGCTCTTATGCTGTTTGTATCCCCTTGTGTCCTTGGTAATCACACTGTCACTGATGAGCGAGGCATCATTTAACAGCCAAGTGTCCTGGGGCTATGCCCATTGTTCAATTCTATCAGTCACGCACAGTGAGATGTCCCAGCAGCAACAGTGTCGGAGGCAAAGGAGCAGGTGCAGCTGCTCTGGACGGACTCTAATGTAAAACACTAAATGGTGTTGTTCAGAAACATACAGCTAGCAGATACACTGCCTGTGGGTGGGTGTTTTTTTGTTGTTGCTGTGACTGCTATCCCTAAACCACAATTGAAGACCTCTCTGAACGGTGAGCATATCAACACGAGGGGAGGGCGTTCTGTCATGCTGTTTTGTGAATGAGTGAGCGTGCGTGCGTGCGTGCGTGCGATGTTTAACTGTTTGTTTGCAGAGCTGTCTTTTAAAGGATCCCTGGCTAATAAGCTTTATATATAATTTCCTATTAACTAAAATTTTACTCAAGAGGGACAATGCCCGTCGCAAGTTGATGATGTCATTTGTCCATGTGTGGTCCAGCCCTTCAATGTATGGAATGCATGTGCAAATAAAACATATTTAGAATATTTATTTGATGCTCATGCTAACCTTAGGAAGTATGAAGTTGTTTTTTATTTGCACATGCATTCCATAAATTTGCCAGGATGAGGTTGCTAGTCGCGGTACAACTTCCGGCAGCCATGAAAGACAATCATATATTTGAAACATTTCAGTCAGGTTTTTGACACCACCACAGTACAAGACTGCATTTATTCACAAACACATTTTGATTGAATGTTGACAATTTTGGGTCCAATTGTAATCGTGCCAACATTATTATGTAGGCACGACATTTCCTTCCACTGTTATGCAGATGATGCACAATTATATCTTCTCTATCTAACTATAATCAATTTATTTTGTTACTAAATAAAGTAACTAAATAAGGTGTCCTGTGGCAAATATTGCCGATCTACAAGCTCACAACGTGTCACACTGCAATGTGTTGTGAGCATGCTGATCGACAATTTCCCGCATGGAACACCGGCGTACGAGGGACTACTAGTATATTCGGCATTAGAACACAAGACAGTGTACACAGGTTGTTGTGTGTCCTGAAATAACCTCAAAAGACACTATCTACAGACACAAGTGAAGACCTTTGCAGAGCGACATTAATGAAGAACTCATTTTGAACCCAAATGTCAGATGGAACATTACCATGCAAACGTTAGAGTTGTTGTTTTTTTCATGAAGGTCCCATTTTGTTTCCCTTTCATTTCCACTCTATTGGCTGGTTTCAATAGCAGCCCTGTCCCTCAGCCCTTGTCTCACTAGAGCTCTCACACTTAGCACCACACACCCCAGGCCTCCTGCCATGTTTCTCTGTGTAAATGTCAAGTGAAAGGGCAGTGAGTAGCCCACTACCACCCAACTAAAACCACAGGGAAATGTGTGCTTGAATGCACCGACCTCCAGCGTTTCTTCACATGGATTAGCTGCTGGTCTTGGGGAGGCATGGTCACCTCGACATGCATCTGGACCAGTGGTTCCAAAACAGTGTGCTGAGGCACACTGGGGTGCCATGAGACGAGTCCAGGTGTGCATTGGGTATTTGTGACAACCACACATTAGTACCGTTTTTGAAAAGGCAACGCCCAGTGAAACTAACACTCAAGGAGCAAAACCTCAGCCCAGATGTGCACAACTGCTGTATAAGCAAACATTTTTTGCTAAACGCTACACAGTGATGATGTCTCTTCTTTGCCATTTCAAAGCACTGACATTGAAAATACCACACATGAACCAATTGATCAGGTGTGGATGACACTTTTCCACACCAATAAGACATAAGTCACTTTAAAAAGGCAACAGCTGAGTGTAACTGTCTCACTCACCAAAAATGGAAGGCAGTGTTACAATATAGTACAGCTTAAACACAAAAATGTAAGGTAACACTTACATTTGAGTGATTGAATTCTGTATTAGCAGTTAGCACTTAACTATTGGAAGAAACTTAGGTGCTTAATTGTAAATAAGCCAATCAGGCTTAAGCACAAAAAAGCGATATGTGATATACAGTAGCAGCGGCTACTTAAAAAAAAGAATCGTATTAATTAAGTGCTTGAAAAATAGTTTATATGTAGCTCTAGCTACATATAGTTCAATAAGGAAGATCTCTCTTTCACACTTTCATCTTTATTGCTGGGGAAGCTTCACAAACATCCTGTCATTCACAGCTTGAAGTGTGAGCACTTCTAGCCAATCTGCAGTCAACCAATCAGGCGATTGGACTCCGCCTTTAAATATCACTGCCTCTGACCCTGTCATTCTCTTCAGCAAGCGAGTATTTTAACCACTTTCAACCTGGCGTCCCATATTCAAAAGAGGTTTTGACACAAAAGTGCAAATAAAACTCTCCTGTTACTTGCCTGGGTGAGTTAGCCTACACTTGCTTTTTTTCCTCACATGTATGGGCATGTGATGTGGACGCATGCACACGAGCCCTCTCTCTCTCTCTCTTCCCCCCCCCCCACCCCCTCTCTCTCTGTCTTTCTGTCTCTCTCTCTCCTTCAGCTCTCACTCTCTCCCTCAGCTCTCTCTCTCTCTCTGTCCCTCAGCTCTCTCTCTCTCTCCCTCAGCTTTCTCTCTCCCTCAGCTCTCTCTCTCTCTCTCGCTCAGCTGTCTCTCTCTCTCTCCCTCAGCTCTCTCTCTCTCTGTACCTCAGCTCTCTCTCTCCCTCAGCTTTCCCTCTCCCTCAGCTCTCTCTCTCTCCCTCAGCTGTCTCTCTCTCACACGTGCGTACAAATGCTTATGCACACAAACAGCTGTCCAGTGGTCGGCAGTAATGTTGAGACTTTGCCATCTTTTAAGAGGAGGAATGAGCCAGAAAAGGCAGAAAATGCGGGGAAAATCCAATTAAATATTTGAGACGAGGCAGTTTGACCTTTCCCAGTATCCTCCTCGCTCAGCCTTTCATCAAGTTGGCAGCTACAGCCTCCCTGCCAACCAGAGAGCAATTTGAAACTACATTTAATAGGCCCATAACTTTCCTTATCGGTAATAAACCCTTTCACTCTATAGCTGGCAAATATGCTGATGGTGTCTTTTCTCTTCCGAGGAAAGCATTTAATGGCGTGGCTTCCAAATAAATAATATGACGGAACAATCCTGTACCCCCACCCCCCTTTTTACAGAATAAACAATTCCACATCGGGTCGGACTCTTTTAGAAGTGTTGGAGGAGTTTGATGTCAAGATAAAACGCTTTAGGATTCTTTAAAAAGGCGCCTTCTGGCTTTGGCTCCGTCCCATTTGAGGTTTGTCAGAAACTTTGAAGTGAGGTTGACTCACCTTGTGGCTGTGTATGGCTCCACACTGTGTATCTAAAGTCCTCTCCAGGGACTTTCACTCTGTGCGCTTTGGTCTATTAAGTGTGATAATGCTGCTTTTGACACAGGCATCTTTAAGTGTTTCATTGCATCATGAGAATTCCATCATTACAGGCTTACAAAATCACTGTTCGGCTGAAAATGAAGCATAAACTTCTTCTACGCCCCCCCACCATATCGAACTGAAATGTGTTGATGATGGATGTTTACTTTATTTTCATTTTATTTTCATTTGCAAGAATAAAACGTACACTTGCGACTGTAATGAGGTTGTTGGATGGAACAGTTTCAAATGTTAGCAGTTCTGGATGAGCAATTACTCACAAAACAGAATGATGTAACACATTATGTGACATTTTCCCCAATTAACACGTCTACCAAACAAAGCCAAATGAATAAAATCTGAATCATTTGTATTTATCTATTTTTTTCATGTAGACTGTAGTGGCTCATATTGATCAAAACAACCATGGTGTGAACCTCAGTTCATCACGTTTTCTGTTCATTTTTCTTAAAATAGTTTGGTATTTCAGTCAGGAATTTGAGACTGAAAAGAAGGGGAGAAACAACCATGGTACTCATACCCGCAAGGCAGGCAAGTGTGTGTGTGTGTGTGTGTGTGTGTGTGTGTGTGCACGCATGCACGCACGCACGCACGCACGCACACGCACGCACGCACGCACGCACGCACGCACACACACACACACACACACACACACACACACACACACACACACACACACACACACACACACACACACACACACACACACACACACACACACACACACACACACACACACACACACACACACACACACACACAAAGGGTGAGGGTGATTCCCTGTGCAGATGCAAGCCTGGAGGCTATGGATGTCTGGACATTATACCCCATCCTATCAGCCCCCCACAATCCCTACAATGTACACACATGCACTAATTCACAGACACACAGATTCACAAAAACACACACACACGCATGCACACACTCACACACGTCTTTTCTGCCTCTTTCTCACTCACCCGCCCTCCCAGCCAAGCGGAGCTGAAAGGCCTGCATTGATCAGATCATTTTACAGACAGGGAGGGAAAGGTCAGCTGGTTCTGTGGGTGGATGACAGTGCCATTACCGTAACAGTACAGTGGAACTACCTCTACCATGCCAGTACACCACTATCTTTATGTCTATTTCATTAGTATACAGTTATTATATATGTATTGTAGATACATATATCATGCATGTAGATAACTGGTACTGAAAGCACCTCTATGATATCTGTACAATAGTGGCTCTCAAAGGTTGGGTTGGGGACCCCAGGGGTCCTTGAGGGCTTCACACTCTCACTCCCAAAACGGCCTATAGTAACTTCTTGGTACAAATGTAACCAAACGGCAAACGGTTTGACGTGACGGGGGTCCCGGTCACGTCATCTGACGCCGTCCCGGTCACTTCCGCACTCCTGGACTGCAGAAGTGCCGTTCTCAAACCCAAAGCGTAAAACCGTGATGGTTCTGCTAAAAAAAAACAGTTAAAACACAAAATATTTTCAGATGGGCGTCCGCGGCCAAATACATGAAAATGTTTGGGAACAACTGCTGTACAATAGTACAGTATGAGTGTGGTACTGCAGTAACACAACAGTACACTACTAAGGGTCTAACAGCAATAGTAGTTATTGTACTACAGTGCCATTACATGTACATGGTTACTACAGTACTACTACATTATCATAGTAACACTACAGTACCCAGCCAGTACTGCTTAAATCTCTGCTTCATCTCTGAAGGACCTCTGCAGGACACAGATTTAGCTACAACAAAGTAGAATTGTAATAATACAGTACTATGCCTGGGAAGACACGTTATGGCGTTTCTATGACGAGTGCAAATGAGATGACTCATTGGACCTCTTGGACTCATTGGACTCACTCAATGTGCGTGTGCGTGCATGCATGCGTGTAAGTGTGCGACTGTCTGGCCTTCTCTGTGTCCCAGCTGCACAAGATATACCCTCAGGGCCCGCACGTGTCCTTCTTTCTGAAGCTTATTTGGAAAGAGTAATTACAGTGTGATGATGTGATCTCCACTCACACGAACACTAGCTCCATGCCTCTGATTGCAAAAAGGTCCTTGATGGCAGAAGGGCCATGCCACTCATCTGTGTGCAGGTGTGTGCCTGTGCGTGTGCCTGGGGTTTGAGGGTAGGCTCTGTGTGTGTGTGTGTGTGTGTGTGTGTGTGTGTGTGTGTGTGTGTGTGTGTGTGTGTGTGTGTGTGTGTGTGTGTGTGTGTGTGTGTGTGTGTGTGTGTGTGTGTGTGTGTGTGTGTGTGTGTGTGTGTGTGTGCGTGCGTGCGTGCGTGCGTGATAGCATGAGAGCAGGGAAGAGAGAGAGATTGAGAAGGATGTGCAGAGTGTTTCTGTGTGTGTGTGTGTGTGTGCGTGCGCGCGTGTGTGTCCGTGCTTGCGTGTGTGTCTATATGCGTCCCCTCAGAAAGCTGCAATAAAGAACACCAGTGAATACAATTAATGTACTTCCCATTTTGCTGTGATCCTTGCTCACAGCAGTTGTGTATGCTTCCATCCTGTGCAATAATGTGCAAAATATCAATAAGTGAGATAATGATTTTTCATACAGGCTCACTGTATTCATGTCTTTTGCTCAGCGTTCTGTGCCACGGTGGTTGTATTGAATTTGGCTTCCACAGTTCATAAGGTGACACTGCTCTGCTGCCATTTGAACATTTCTATGCATCAAAGAAATGAAATCTAAGAGGTTCTTGAATCTATTTCTCCTGAACAGAGCTGAGGGGGAAATATTTACCCTATAGTTGGTGTGTGTGTGTGTGTGTGTGTGTGTGTGTGTGTGTGTGTGTGTGTGTGTGTGTGTGTGTGTGTGTGTGTGTGTGTGTGTGTGTGTGTGTGTGTGTGTGTGTTAAGCCAGGGTTGGACAACCTTTTTGGGCACATGATCACTTTCCAAGGCTGGCATGATCACCTAGTGCCAGACAGTGAAAACCACCATTTATTTTACACGTAAAGGTCTCCCACACTGGGAATGTGTTAAATTATCGTTCCGAAAAGGTGTCGAATATTTCAAAAGTTTAATGCGAATATTTCAAACTACAGTAGCCTATATCTCAAGTCGAAATAAATTATGTTGCTTAATCGCCACATAATATTGGTATTCTGTGTTGATGACAGATCAAAAAGAGGTGGGATATATACTATGTATACGTACTGCACACACACACACACACACACACACACACACACACACACACACACACACAGTATACTAAGTATACTGTATATATAATTTTTTCCTTTCCATTTGCCCTTCCTGGAAAACGGTGCTCTACACTGCCTTTGCCTGCCTTTGAGTACCTCAGCAGCTCCCCTGCCTTATCAAAGGAAATGGGGCCTGAGACTGAGCAATTATTAGCCAGAACCTAGGAGGTTAAGAAGGTGTGTGCGTGTGTGAGTGGGTGTGTGTGTGTGTGTGTGCGTGTGTGTGTGTGTGGGTGTGTGTGTGTGTGCGTGCGTTTGTGCACATATGAGAATAGGTGTGTATTCACTGCTTTTATGGCAGGTATAGGTAATTATGTGAGCCGGCACGGCACGGCTCTGTACTGCCACACAACCTTGAGGAGGAGAGCATACCATGTATTCCTCCTGCAGACGATGGGTAGACGCTTCAGCGACCCCCCCCCCCCCTCCCCCCCTTTTCATTTTTGTAATGCGCAACATGAAAGTAGCAGGGATTTCCCTTCATGTGTGCCAGCATCTGTCAGAGTCAGAGTCACAGGAAATCTAGAGAACAGGTTTCCCAATGGCAGAGGGGGTTACTGCGCTCTGATTGCAAAGTGTGTCAAAAGTAATTATTTATATAAAGAGACAGGCCAGGGTGCACAAGGGTGGATGGGACTGGGGTGAAGGGGATTCAATGAGACACTTTTCCTCACATGTTGCAGTGGGTTCCACGGCATCCCAGTGTGCCGAGGCGCATTGGGAAGCCGTGAGACAAGTTCACGTTTGGCTTGGGATTTCTTGACAACGGCACATTATTATTGCAATACAACTATACAAAAAGTTCTGAATTATCTTTAATTTACTATTTTAGCACTCATTTCCCAATACAGAGGCAAATTACTGTAAATAAAAATATGTATATAATTTAACTTGGGCTGTCAAATGATAAAAAAAATTATCAGATTAATCATGGATTAATAATTAATCACCATTTGTAACTATGCCCACAATACCCCAATTTTCTCCGTATATTTTTGTGGGAACGGAAAGATAAATGTCTCTCTCGCTCTTACCCTGTTGCGCTATTGATTGATTGATTGAATACTTTATTAACAGTTCGCAAAAAGTACAGTGGTACGATTATACACTGATGCTAAAAGGATAACAACAACCCCTGAGGGCATGTTTCCATTGTGGTCCTATTGATTCAATTCATCAAGACATTTAAAGACATACAATAACAACAAGTAATCATCAACACAAGGAGCAATACAAGTATATGTACAGAAAACATTCATGTGATTTGAGCCGCTGCCTGTGTAAAATTGTTCAGCCTTTTCTGGTAATAACAGATCTTGTGTTTTAATTTCCCCCATCCAGATAGGGCTACACAGGTTCTCTTTCCGTCTCATTTGAATCAATGTTTCGATCGCATCAGTCATCAGATGACAAAGTGACGACTAGTGCAGAGTGGGTGGAATTATTTGTGGACAGCCCTTTATATAATGAGGCGCAGTTTACGGAGCTAGTTCAGGCCAGGCAACTCAAGGGATTGGGCTAACCGACCAGGTGACTAAGTCACATGCACTCTTCTCCTGGTCGGTGGGTTATAAGTAATGCTCTGCCTACCTGCTCAGTCTGGTTGCGCTCTTCTGCTGCTCTGACGTGCGACGCTGCTGCTGCTGCTGCCGAGATCCTGCCGGATCTGCTGCCCTTGCTTGCCTTGCCTACGTATGCTGCTGACCATGAATAGTCTCATATTGTTCCTTGGTTGATGGTTATTTGCGTGCTGCATTGTCCATGCTGCGCTAATCATAGCTACTCAGCTGTGTGCTACTGTTTCTAAACGTGGTATTACTTTCTTTACTTAAGTTAAAAATCGCTTGCTAAACGCTCAGCTCAAAAGCAGTAGCGTTCGTCATTGATCGATCTCAGTATGGTCAACTAGAGAGTGTAGAAATAGAGTAACGACACGCTTGATCCCGCCGCAAACGGGCTCCTTGGGTATAGTTCCAAACATTGGGACTGCCTGCCTCATTGAGATAGACGGAGCACTTCCGCATTCCATTCTTACAATGGGAGTCGACGCTAGTGTCAGAACTCTCTTTATGGCACTGGGTTAACGGTAGTTCACCAACAGTGTTGCTTAAGTTTCTGTTTCCTTATCGTAAGCAACGATGGGCTTGGGGTTCTGTTATGGTCCCCGGTTTAGCGTGCATTTGTTCAAAGTAGTTCACTTATCTCAAGATTGGGTTTCTAGACCTAGTTGCTTGCTTCTCTCTCAAAAGATGACATCACCGATCTATCGTTCACAGAGGAACGGATGCGCGCTGACATGGCTGGTAAGTGCTACTGCCATGGTAGATAGAGAGAGAGGGCATGGCGTCACTTTGTGAGTCGCTTTGCTTGTTCTGGCTCTAATGTTCAGATTAATATCTTTAGGTAGGCTACTGGTTAAAACACGGATATGCTCAGTTGGCTGCATCTTGCTAATTTATAGTTATTGTATTCATGGATAGTTCAGTGGCTTTAGACGGTACTCTTATTCTGAAGAGCTCATCCACCGGATGTTGTTTGAGGCTTATAGTTGATGACCGAACACTTCTCTACCATGCAAAGGAGAGAGGGGAAGCTAACTTGTGAGTAGTGTTCAAGAAGTAGTTGCACTGCAGTTTACATGTTAATGCTGCTAGAATCATTGAAATGAGTTATCTCTCGTGTAGCTATGTCTGGCATCTATTTGCAGAGTAGGAAAACTCACTGTTCATGTTGATGCTAAAGTTGCAGCACTAAATTGTACTAGATTGCTGCCATTAACACGATGGTCTCCATTATGCTAAAGCTCCTCACGGCATGCTTCTACTGTTCAGATAATGCTAGTCGTTCTTCAACTGCTACTAACTGACTGCTGATCATGATTAGGCAAAAACTGCTGACATTGTTTCTGCAGTCAATGCATGCTACTCATACTAGTGCCATCATGGTGATCATGCTAATTATGTTGACTGCATTCCTAGGCTACTGCATTAATGCTACTCATTCTGCAATTGCTGGCAAAATGTCTGCTAATCATGATTATGCTAATGATGTGGATTACATTGCTACCACTGCTATAATCGACTAATGCTGCTAGTACTAAAATTGCTGCAAACGTGCCGATCATGAACATGCTAAGTTACTACTAGTGCTATGGCCACTACCTCATTAATACTGCATTCATCTACCTCACATTTAGCAATTGAAAGCAATATCACGCAAAGTCATTTATCAGCATTCATTGATATTCTGCTTTGTGCTTCTTTTTCCATGTCCGGCTTAATGCATGGTGATGGGATGCCTAATGCCGATGGGGATGAGTGCTGTTCACTTTGGATACTGGGGAAGTCAGGTTTGCAGGCCTCGTGTCTTCAACAGTGACAGTGTCAGTGTCAAATCATGTAGCAGTTCAATTGCTAATATGTGGTGGAGGTAAAGTAGGCCGTTTCATATTACGATTAAATAATCAAATGAACTTGCAGCGCAGATTAGACGTTATTGGTTGCATTCTACCGTTGCATGCTCTTGTATTGCTAAATTACACTTGTTAAGGATCAGGATGAGCTAAAGGGATTCTCATTTTGCTGCATACACTTGGATAAGAGATGGTAGAGACGTTGTAGCACAGGCTAACACAGTACGTTTGCTTCTTTGTAGAAGCTTTAGATTGTCGTAGCACAGCATGTTTGCTTATGTGGAAGCTTTAGATTGTTTGTAGCACAGGCTAGCTCAGCATGTTTGCTTCTATGTGGAAGATTAGATTGTTGTAGCACAGGCTAGCACAGCATGTTTTGCCTATGTGGAGGCGAATTGTTTAGCACAAGCTATCACAGCATGTGTCGCTTCTTATATGGATAGCTCTGGATTGTTTGTAGCATAGGCTAGCACAGCATGTTTTGCTTCCCACGTGGGAGCTCGGATTGTTCGTAGCACAAGCTAATTCAGTTGTTTTGCTTCTTATGTGGAAGCTTGGATGGTCGGTAGCACAAGCTAAACACAGCATGTTTTACTTCCCATGCGTAAAGCTATCAAATTGATCGTAGCACAAGCTAACTCGGCATGGCTTGCTTATGGGGATAGCTCTGGATTGTGGTAGCACAAGCTATCACGGCATGCTTGCTTCCATGTGGAAGGTATATGGTACAGTATATAGAAAAGTTGGTTGCCAAGTGATGTTGTCATGTTATGAGCAACAAGCTTACAGAAGTTAAGTTATTGCAACAGGATAGATGGTGGGGCTTTAGTAGAGTCAAGATATCAGTCATTTGTCAATGTTGGCTGGTGCGCACCAATCCGCAAAATATCTCGCAGGACGGATAAAGAGGGACTCCGATCCTGGCTGCTCCTGTTATCAATAGTTACACTATGTTGATGGGCTCTTTGCTTTTCTCATGCTTATCAAAAGCTGGGTGACTGGAAGTCTTTGTCCCCGTATAAAAGGCGCTGCTTTATCCGCCAGATTGGGATGCTCACGGCATATTTGGCACCACATCACGGTGTGTTCATCACTGGTGACGAGTGTTGCAGCGCAACCAGCAGCTTGCGGTGTGCAACTGACTGTGTCAGGATTGAGGCCACACTCGCGCATTGGCGTGCAGCATGCTTTTCACTGTGGATGTGTGAGTGGCTTCAGGAAGTAAATTCCTGTCCCAGCGGTCTATAACGGCGTCATCTCGTCCAGGGTGGCTTACCATGGTAATTGCAAGAATAATTCTGCTTCTGGTTCTAGATTCCAGGTTGAACTACCTACGCTCTTGGCGGCTGTGAGCTCTCAAGGCAGCGGAGAGAGCTGCTCGAGATGTGGGCTTCTCAGTGTTCTCAGCACTATGCTGCATCATCTACTGTGCGGGCCAGCTCAAGGCTCTCAAGGCAGCGTTGAGAGAGCTGCTTGAGATGTGGGCTTCTCATGTCTTCTCGGCACCTATGCTGCATCATCTACTGAGCTGCCTAGCCTCGCTGCTAAACTCTGCTAAATCAATTCTGCCAACCCTCTGGCGTCTGGCTCTGTTGGGCCGATTCAGACTTGCAACAGATGGCATTTCGTGCTAAATCTATTAGGCTATGGATGGAGAGGGATATCGGCGTTAGTTAATATTATTCACATGTCACATGTCTAATAATCTGCGTCAAGCTCTGCAAGCTATAATTTAAGCTTGTTACCATATTCTTTCTGCATCAACCGCTATGATGCTAATTGCTAACATGCTGCCACATGGCGCTTAACCCATTTAGACCAAGGCCGATTTAAAAAATAAATGGCAACATGAACCCAAAATGGGTTAAAGTGGTCATAGGATGGCCGGGCTAATCCAGAATTGCAATAACATTGTGTTGTCTCTCCATCTGTAGGCCTAAACTTGAACTGGTTCACTGCAAAGCTGCGAGAGATCTGCTCAAGCTGCGGGCTTTCTCCATCCTCCGTATTGGTGTAGCTACACCTGCAGCGCTGCTTGTCTTCTGCTTCTCTAAATCTATGGGGCGATGGTCCTCAGGAGCTTACGTAGATATTGGTTAATAAGGATGACATTCTGCAGGCAAAAAGCTCATGAGTATGAGTGCTCTCGCTGTTCTATCGCTAATTCAATAAATGCTGCTTGAGCATTATTGACGCTTTAATTACAACTCGGGTGGATTGTTGGGGATTTAGTTTAGTGGTGATGTCATGGTGCTAAAAAATGTTGGTTTATTCTATAGCGCTAAAAAATGTTGGGCTTTCCTTGGTAGCGCTAAAAAATGTTGGGTTTCTATGGCAGCGTTAAAAAATGTTGGGTTTCTATGGCAGCGTTAAAAAATGTTGGGTTCTATGGCAGCGTTAAAAAATGTTGGGTTTCTATGGCAGCGTTAAAAAACGTTGGGTTTTCTATGGCGGCGTTAAAAAAATGTTGGGTTTTTCTATGGCAGCGTTAAAAAATGTTGGGTTTTCTATGGCAGCGTTAAAAAATGTTGGGTTTCTATGGCAGCGTTAAAAAAGATTTGGGTTTTCTATGGCAGCGTTAAAAAATGTTGGGTTTTCTATGGCAGCGTTAAAAAATGTTGGGTTTTTCTATGGCTATGCAGTCAGGCTAATCATATCAAGCTCAGTCTATTAGTAAATGCTGCTTCAGGGATCGTTGGGTACTGATTCAGATGTTAAGTAAAGATAGCGCGTCTTTACACACATAGTCAGTACACTTTATTTATTATGGATGATAAACAATAGTTATCATTCATCATAGGATGTCTCATTATATATATGTGTATATATATAGCAGATTTCTTTGAAAAAGAAATAAATATAGAATGTCCTCTTCGAATCCGAGTTGGTGCGGCACAGCGTGGACGCCATATTAGGATACCGTCTAGGACTCCTGAATTCAGGGATCAGCAGGTACCTGGATTCATCAGGCTTGTTGAACACATGGATGCATGCTGCATTTGTTTAGTTAAAGCTAAAAATTAAATGATGAGGAACTCAGTCATTATATCATGTTAATTATGGAGCTCCACCATTCTCACAGATGGTTGGTCCGGCGTCAGGCTCTGTGTTCCCAAGCGGTTTTGGGGGTTCTTGCTGTTTTGGGGGTCTTTATTCATTCCCTGTAAATGCTATTTGGCATGTAACATTTATTAAAATGTTATTCTTACAGGGAGTGAATGGATTCAGAGTCCTGACGCCAAACTATGCTTCCTTATGCTTTCTATATCCATGCTCAAGCTTGCTCAATAAATATATATTCTAATCCAATCCAAGAGTTGTCTGACTGAAATGAGGCGCAGTTTACGGAGCTAGTTCAGGCCAGGCAACTCAAGGGATTGGGCTAACCGACCAGGTGACTAAGTCACATGCACTCTTCTCCTGGTCGGTGGGTTATAAGTAATGCTCTGCCTACCTGCTCAGTCTGGTTGCGCTCTTCTGCTGCTCTGACGTGCGACGCTGCTGCTGCTGCTGCCGAGATCCTGCCGGATCTGCTGCCCTTGCTTGCCTTGCCTACGTATGCTGCTGACCATGAATAGTCTCATCCCACCGCCTCCCCGGCATCCACCTGTAGGTTCTGTTTCTAGATCCCCGTGGGGGTCTTTATTCATTCCCTGTAAATGCTATTTGGCATGTAACATTTATTAAAATGTTATTCTTACAGGGAGTGAATGGATTCAGAGTCCTGACGCCAAACTATGCTTCCTTATGCTTTCTATATCCATGCTCAAGCTTGCTCAATAAATATATATTCTAATCCAATCCAAGAGTTGTCTGACTGAACTAGCTGTGATGGCACAGCTAAAAAGTTCCAGGGCCGAAAGTCAATATCTTGTCATCTGGTACAGTATGAGTCAGCTTTGACAGGAGTTACTAACCGTCCATACAGCAGGTTTTGACTTGGCTCTCATTTATTTATTAAATCATGTTATTAAACAAACTGCATTAAAACATAATACATCGACAATCAGAATGAGACCACATTCCTCTTCGGGAAACACTAGTTGTCTTCACATCAAAATAAAAGTGTCATGGTAAATTTTATTTTTTACATTTTTTGATGAACTCCAGAACTTCAGTAACAGTTCCTCATAGAGCATTCTGATGGACATCCGTAAAGCTGTGGTGAACTACAGTTAAGTGATTTACTTGGAGTGAGTGTTGGGATTGCATTAATTACACTGATGTCTTGAGGCATCTGGAGACATGCCCTTAAAGAGATGTCCTCCGACAGCCAAAGCTCACTTCAAAAACGTATTCAAAGCACATCTGAAGACAACTTTTAACAAATCAGAGGGTGACTCAAGATGTCATGAGACTTATTTTTGTCTGAAGAATCTTAAGACATGGTTGCTGGCCAGATATGAAGATAAATAGAACTTCCAATAGGAGTGAAGTATGTCAGTCTAGCGGCCCATGGCAGAGGAACACAGGATGAGGACTGGCATTAATATGGATGTCCACCAGGCGCCTTGTCCTCTCCCTTCTTTTTCTCTTTGTACGCTGCCACGGGACACTGCGTGCCAGCGCATAGCATTAACAGCGTGGCAGCTACTGTGCTACATGCCAGGGTCATTAATAAACATAGTCAGATGGCACAGAATTATCCCCTACAGTGTGTGGATTTGAAACGAGCAGTCTCATCTTTCCAATATTGAGACAATATGAAGATTGTGGCAATGTTTTTATGTGTACAGCATATAAGGTACATTACATTTTAATTTGGCTGGTGCTCTTAACTGAAGCAACTTACTGTAGAATGAATGCAACATTCTATTTGTTTTTAGATTTTTACATCAACAGGGGTGAATGCCAGAGTACCAGACAATAGATGCAAGAAAAAACAAATTCTGTGGACACACTGTCATTTGTTTTCTTCTACAGCGGAATCCTTTGATGACAGTAAAGCCTTCAATCCAAGCAGTTTAGTATTTTGCTGTTAGTCCATCTGTGGTGATGGTCTACAGGACCCCGCTGAAGGTGTTTTCATCCAGCCAAACATTGGTGCAATGTTTGGTCCAGCTCATAGACACATGGGGATTCTTTTCAATCTTATAAAAATAGCATGGCATCAGTTGTTGGGGCTAGCTCTGAAACCAATCCTGTGTGGTCAAGGGTGAAAAGGTGGAGAGAAAGTCCAGACAAATACAATTCAAAAGGTTAATTCCCTGCGAAGCAAGATATCAAACCTTGTTTTCTCACTAAGTTAGTGGATAAGGGTAGCTTTATATTATATTAAATGTTTTGTTGAATAATGAAATATAAATTAGCCTCAACTCGTTATATTAATTAAAATAGAGCAGGTACTAAATGACAAAATATTACAAAGGCAGTTCAACTTCAAAAACAATTCCATAGGTTGAAACTGTGGACATTTCTGTAAGGAAAATAATGTCAAGAAATTGAATTTGAAGTAACATCTCACTTATCACATTATTTCCTAGGCTACAGTTATTCCATGCCATGATTAGTCCCATAGAAGTGTACCATCCCATTGGTGACGGTACAGCAGGGGTCCCAACCATTTTTGTCTCTTGACCTAGCCTTTCACAGAGTTGTTCAAATGCTTGAAAGATTTCATCAGGCTGGCAAGGAAACGGCTTGCCCCATATGGAGGTCAGACAATTCCCCAATACAGCAGCATTTTAAAATGATAGGAAATAGTGAGTCCACATTGTAATGAGTGCATTTAAAGTATTGCTCATGTAGGCAAAATGCTAACTGCTTCTTGTGCGTTTAAGGCTGATGGCGTGCAGGCCCAAATAGTAATCCAGAATCACATTAACTCTTAACAGACCTGTTTTCTGAACTGCGTTTCACATTCAGACAATTGTAAACCCTGACTCTAACCCCTGGCCCTATCCCCTTACCCTAACTTGAATCAATATCAATATGAACCTCTGACCATGACTGTTGGTGCGGATTTTCTTTTGTTTTTATTTCCCCAAGGGATCCCATTTCCATATAAGGGCATCCTGGGTTCTATGGTTTGGTTTACAGTAGCTAGTGTTATATCTCAGGATCATATCCTGAGATATAACCCCCCCCCCCCACCCCCCCCTCCACATTCATCTTCCATTCTAAGCCATATTGAACTGGCTATGTGATAAGACAGCGCACACAATGATTGATCTCCCTCTGTGGTCTCCTTCTGTTTTTGTGCATGCGTGTGGGCAGGCAATTGTACTTGCCTGTGTGTGTGTGTGTGTGTGTGTGTGTGTGTGTGTGTGTGTGTGTGTGTGTGTGTGTGTGTGTGTGTGTGTGTGTGTGTGTGTGTGTGTGTGTGTGTGTGTGTGTGTGTGTGTGTGTGTGTGTGTGTGTGTGTGTGTGTGTGTGTGTGTGTTCGTGTGTTCGTGTGTGTGTGTGTGTGTGTGCGCGCGCGCTTGCGTGTGTGCTTGCCTTGCACCAGTGCTTGCGTGTGTGTGTGTGTCCCAGATGGTGGAACAATAACCATCTCATAGTCTCATCGTCAAATGTCATAATATCCACAGTAGAAAGGAGAAAATCTATCGCATCGATCAGGAGATGAGTGGCTGATGCACCTGTCAGTCTTTTTGATTGATGAACCTGTCCAACCAGTCGTGTTGAAAGGTTAAGGTGGGGGGCGCCACAGGAAATGAACACAAGTCTCTCTGAACGGTCGGTCACTGTGGTTTTGATGCTTTTAGATAGCATCATTTAGTGATCCATCTCCCCTATTTGACACAACTGACTTTTTATTTTCTTTCATTATTCACCAATTTCTGCTTATTTCAACTTTACCTACAGTATGCTACTTGTTGAGAACTTTCATTTGATACTTGATCTTCACAGTGCAATGACTACATACAGTGCATACAAAGTGAATGACGTCTTAGAGGTGAAACCCATAATCCTGGGACTCGTGTCATGTTTCGTCTACTGAGCTGTGCAAGAGAACATTTTGAACTTCTATCATATAAATCACACGTACATGCTCCACTGCTGTTTTTAGTTTTTGAAATGTTAAAGGAGTATTTCACTTTAAAACACTTCGGGGTCATTTTAACATCTTCTCAAGCTTTTGTATGTACCTCAGACAGTTTTTAAGTTGCTTCATTCAATATTTAGATATATGATATTATTTATTTATATATTATTTGACACGCCCATTTCTTATATGGGGCCCATTGTAACTTCATACTCCATTTTATGATGGGTGAGCTGACTGTGTTTTACTTTTTAACTTTTTCAGTTAATTTTATTTACATGTATTTTTTTTTAACAAAAACAATATATATGTATATATAGTTAAAGGTAGGGTAAGTGATTTTCTTTGGTTAAAATAAGTGTTAAATAGCTCTATATTCTGATAGTACTCACTGCTATAGAGTGTTTGTTCAGTAAAAGGAGTCTCCTTGTCTCTCCAGCTCTTTATTAAACAGAAAATGCATTTTCGTTTCAGTTTCAGTTTCATTTCCAATTTTATCCAATCAGGATAGAGAACTCAATCAGGATATAGATTAAACAAGTGAAATTGGAAGTGATGACACGAAGAAATTAGCAGGCAAAATTGGAACTGGAACACTATACAAATGAAGCTGATAAATGGGTACTTTCTCCTGATTGGCTGAGATTTTGACACCCACCGGAAAATGTATTTTCTGTTTATTAAAGAGCTGGAGAGACGGGGAGACTCCTGTTACTGAACAAACACTCAGTAACACTGATACTATCAGAATATAGTGCTTTAACCTTTTAACAAAATACTTTTTGTTTTAACCCAAAAATATCACTTACCCTACCTTTAATTAAAAGAGTAATTAAAAAAACACAGCACCCTCACACATTAAAAGGACATTATCAGTCACCAGAACTAGGGCCATGTGTTTTCAATGATTGAGTGCACATTCTTCACATTGGCAGGTTAAAATGGAGTCTGAAGTTATAATGGGTTTATATAGGAAGGAGGTGTGTCTGATAACATTAATTCAAATAAACAAAATATTAAATCAAGCAACTTAAAAACTATCTGGGGTGCACACAAAAGTCCAAGTAGATGTTAAAATGACCGCAGAAGTGTTATAAAGTGAAATACCCCTTTAAGATGACATGTCTCGTGCTATGAGTTTCAAATCCTTGGAAAACCTCATAATACTCCATTGCCGAATGTCATAATTACACATATCAGTGGCAAAACTACTACCCTTTCCTGTGCATGGTTCAATGTAGTTGTAATAGAGGAAAAGTGGGATAAAGTGATAGACTGTGGGATAGGTGTTATATTTAACTGACTGTGACCTTAGCATGCATCAGTGAACCTCCAATTTTGGAAGGTGATCGATAGACACAGCTAGTTTCAAAAGCATCTGCAGTGTGGCTTAAAACCCTCAAACACCTTTTAAAAGCCTCTGTGGCACAGCCCAGCATGGAGGAAAACAATAGGTCTGTGTGTTTATGCTTTTGTGTCTCTCTGCCTGTGTGTGTGCGTGTGTGTGCGTGTGTGTGCGCACGCACGTTCATGTTGTTCCTCCACAGTCCATCCCTTGTATATGACATCTGCAGTAGAGAGCAGACAGAATATAAGAGTGGCAAGGACTCCCTTGTAAAATAGATTATAATCTCAATGGGACACACATGGTTGAATAAAGGTTAAATAAATAAAAGCAGAAAAGCTGTGCTGTAACAGTATACAGTGTCATCTCGATTCATTGCAAAGAAAAGGCCACAGGTGGAACTCAATCACATACTGTAGAACTACACGCACGCACACGCACACGCACACGCATACACACACACACACACACACACACACACACACACACACACACACACCCCCACACACACACACACACACACACACACACACACACACACACACACACACACACACACACACACACACACACACACACACACGTGTACTTGTGTGTGTGTATGTTTGACTTACTAAGAAATGTATTGACATCTTGGCTTACACAAGTGGCAATAACAATTGGAAACAGAAGTTGAAAACACTCTCCGGCATTCCACCAATATAAGTATTGATTCATATTAACTGGTGAATGCAGACCTGTTTTGGATTGAACGAACACATTTTAGCCGTTGTCATAACGAAGACACATGCTGCCTCTTCATAGAATAACATACAGTATGTACAGTATGTGTTCTTTGCTTTGGAGAGACAGTCTAATAACAGAAATAGCAGGAAAAAGGAGAAGAGTGGGTTAGAGAGGCTATATCTAGGCAAAGCACATCCCAGGAAAATGGGAGGCTAAAGCGTGTCAAATGAAAACACTTAATAAGCACGAGGGAACCAATCAATTTCTTCTCCTGTGCTAGCATGGCATGGCTACAGTTTTTTTCTTTTTCCTGGCATGCACTGTGAGGGTACTGTGAAAGACTTAACCTAGACAGTTCCACTCACCAAACTGTGTGAAAATATATCCACATAATCACATGCATTAAGATATAGATTCAAATATATTTACCAAATTAATTGTCAAGGTTAACCACTTGAGCCCTACAGTATATACTTCATCGTATTAGTCCGTGAGCCAGGGGGGTTGGTCATTACCATCTGAGGGGATTAATGCTCATAGTGATTTTTGTCAAGGTATGCATGTCTAGAGTTAGAAAATATGTGATAGCCTTGCACCAATGGTAGCTTTATGGGTGCTATCATGCATTTTATGTTATAACACTAGGCGAAAATTACATGGGTCAATATATGAAAACATACTATTAACCCCCCTCCAAAAAAATATACAAAAGGTTTTTCAATTGGTTCTGGTACGTCTAGGCATGCTTAAGAACATACAAAAAAATCTAGGAAATTATATTTCTCGTAAAGCCATCATTTTCAAGATGGCGTCCAATATGACTGCCAGGAGCTTAAATGGCTTTATGATACTGTTCAACCTAGAAAGGTGGTTTTGGTGTCTAAAACTAGGTCTTAGGGTTCAAGAAATATGGCTGAATCAGTGAAATTACCGTCAGTTAATTTTTTATTGCCAAATCAAAGATGGTGTCCATCCCATGGTGATGTTCCATTGTACTAAATTATGTTAAAAACAACAAAACATTGCAGTTGTGTGAGGGAATCTGTGAACTTCGTGAACGTGATTCATATGGGGACCTGGGGGGGGGGGGGCATTCATAGGTGTAGAATCTATTTCTAATGTTATATTTTGACTTGCTGGTCAGTCTTTGGCCTATGTGCTAAAGGTCAGGTCAAGGTCTCTCTCGCACCTTATCGTCCAACCAGGTGTCCAAGCAGGCAGCAGATATGGTCACTGGTTGACATGTACAGCAGGCCCTATTCACCTCACAATTGACATGGAGCCGTTTGTTGACACCTTGCAGGTATATAAGCTCTATAATGTAATTGTGCATCCCGGTGGGATGCATGTTATACAGTCATTCTTCAGCTGCATTGCAAAACTGATGCAAGGTTCAGCACTGGAAGTGGAAATGCATGTGGTTGCAGAACATGACAGGCAAGTTCAGTGGTCAGTCCTGAGTGTATCAGCAGCACTCTGAAGTGGTTTCTATCAACTTGGCCAAAGACATTTGAACAGATACAGCAGTAGCCTACCTGGACACTGCACATCTCCATCCTACTGGCTGACAGTGGGTAGACAACTTCTTCCTACACTTCACATCCACCAGTTTGAATGCGCAGGGAGACACATTGACATTAACTTCACCTTTTCTCTCATGAAGCACATGACTGAAGCACTTCTTCCATGCTGGCCATGTGCAGTGTGCTTGATATCTAACCCAGTGCCTGCTGAAGATGCATGTGCTCCATGCCATAGCATAGAGGCTAAGCTAGACCTTGTCTGTCGGCACCATGATGGATTCTGGATCACTGTCTCTGCTGACCAGTCTGGGGAGCAGACTGCCATAACGATCAGGAAAGATGCTGTCATGATGCATGTGAGTGGAGTGGACTGAAGCCCTCCCCAAAATGTGCAGAAACAGAGGGAGAGTTGAAGCACTGGTGTGTCTTGGTCATAAAATATTGGGGTGTAGGATTCCTCACACACAGAAAGATCATCTCTTCAATCCCATCCTTGGCTAATTTGCCCCCATGCTGTTGTGAATAGTAATGTCCTTTACCCACATGAGATGTCATCATGAAGAGTAAGAACATTAAGCAGAAGCCGTTGAGCATGTTGTACACCTTCAGTGCTGACGATAGATACTGCATTTAGTCATGATGAGGCAGACATCACCATGAGTTCCTATATCCCTGATGCAGCCATCTCTGGAAAGGGTGTGATACACATGCTCAGTGATTACACTGATGTTCTTGTCCTGTTGTAGCTGTGTATTGGGGTGTATCAGGTGGACCTACAGTGTAAAGTATAGATGGAGCATTGGGATGGGACAGTCTTATATGTATGACAAAGGCAAGATCAGAGCACACTACACTTTGCTGGCAGGGAACTTCCCAGGCTACCCTGATGTGCTGGGTGAGGTGGGTGCCACAAGTCAATGGCCCTTCCTCCAACACCGACCAACCTGTTGCACCACATGTGGGTTCATGTATTTACAAGTGATGTTGTGGAAAGTGGCAGACCACCAAGCCCCACCTGACAGGTCGTTTGATGTCACAAAATTTGGATAGGAGATCTAGGATATTCTTGTTCCTGTCATTGCTAAGGGTGACCCCACCGTCAGAGCTATGTGACATGGTGCAATATCAATTTAGGGCACAGAGAGTGAGAAGTACATCACTGATGTACTGTAACTGCTCTGGTGAAGATGGTTACTGATGATATGTTCAAGCTACAGATGAGGAGTGATGTTAATAAGGAGGATACTTGTAAGGATGAGGTAACAGGATGTGGGTTGGAGAATACAGATGTAGTTGCAAAAGATACATATTTGACATTAGATTATATCATTTTACATTCATGTTATTATGAATACCAGTTCTTGTGACATGTTAATGACACTTTTCACAAAACAAAATCATGAATAGTGAACCATGAATGTTCATCAAGTTGTTTCCATTTGTTGTTCTCCCAGAGGTCAATTTTAACCTTGACCTGACCTTTGACATGATTGACCTGATATTAAAAAAATAACATCAGGAATGGATTCTACATATGAAAACCCTAAAAAAGAGGTATTAAACAGAGGTATTCTAAGACAAGCGGATTAAAAGTAAAAAATTGCCAGGCGTGTGTTTAGTGGCCATTTTGGATATTTTCTTACCCATTGCACTATATTCTGTTTGTTGAATTTCATAATACATTTCCTTAGAATCTAACATGGTTTTAAATCTATAGGTAATTTACAAAGGAACCCTTTGTGTTCCATCTTTCATTAAAACCAAAGTACATCTTATGTCACATATAGTCACTATGTTGTCACTGCCTGTAATAGAAAAATATTCTAGATATGCAAATTTTAACAACCTTTCTGGACAATATATAGTCTGAGCTTTATCCCAACCATTTTTCAGAGAGAGAGGGTCAATAATAAGAGAGAACCATCAGTTTGAAGTAGAATGCTTCATTCGGATTTTGAAAACTGTGTTTTGGCTTGTGGTTATAAAAGGAGTGATAACACACAGATAGCTACCACCGATGCAAGGCTATCACATTTTT
The DNA here is from genome assembly GCF_963280865.1 of Gymnoscopelus braueri. Lineage (NCBI taxonomy): Eukaryota > Metazoa > Chordata > Actinopteri > Myctophiformes > Myctophidae > Gymnoscopelus > Gymnoscopelus braueri. Next base: position 19,450,368 of record NC_137622.1, read on the forward strand.
CCTAGCTCTAGGGGTGTATACCTACCCAAAAATCACTATGAGAATTAATCCCCCCAGATGGTAATGATGACCCCATTTTTGGGGTCCTGGCTCACGGACTATATGGCAAGCTGAGAAAATAGCCGATTTACAAGCTCATGCAATGCAACACATTGTGAGCTTGTAGATAGGTTATTTTCACTATTTTATGAAAGTATTTGATTCTATGGTAGACGGCTGTTGTGAAATGTCCAGACTAAATGTACATTTTGATAAAGATGTTTTTTTTGTTGGCTAAAACGTATAGTCACAAATGCACCATCACTTAACAGGTGGCTGGTGTTAGTTTCCGCAACTTAGTTGGCATTTGCTATATTAAGTTAAAAACTGTAAAGCTTATTTGTTTCATGTGAACAGTATTATTATTGTTTTTTTGTTTGTTTGTTTTTTAAGATGTAGGCTTATTTGAATGTATCTTTTATCAGTAATTTTGTGCCAACATTGGTAAATATTTGCTGGGGGAAATATATTAGCTATAGGCTCTCAGCACCAGCCCCATATGGCTTGTATGTATTATTGCTGAGGCTTAGGATGTAATTATGGAACAAACCGAATGTGATTAAACCACTTGCTATTTTGAGAGTGCTTGATGCAGAGGCTTCACATGCAACTAGGAAATAACCTCCCAATCTGCACATTGTGGTTCATTTTCTCAAGCGTTACCTTTGGATTCTCCTATTACCTACAGTATGAAGTGCACAAGGCATGAACAGTCCTTTCCTTTTCCTATGCTGACAATCATTCAACCCATTTAATGAAATGCATTTATCCATAATCCATTAGACCAATGTAGCACAGAGTTGTATCTGCTTGTAATAACGGGGATGCTAGCAGATAATAAGTGATGGTTCATGGCTAATGAGCAATACTAATGAAAAGTACGCTAATTGTAGTAGCCCAGTCGTGGTTGTGAAGAATGTCTCTGGCAGGAAAATGAACTTTATTCTTAAATTACAGGGCCCTCTGTGGCGGATGCGCTTGTCCTATTATGTGCTAATTAGCAGGCGCTGGGGACACTTTAGTTAACGAGCCCAGGATAATTTTACCCCTCCACATGGTGAGATAGACACTAGAAAATGATGTAGAACCACATATGCCCAGGCATACAGTTTTTACAGTACATATGACTTGAAAAACATCAAACATAATACAATGCATGTATGTAAGCACACATGTGGCATGTACTTCCACATACGTATAACACCATCAGTGAAACTGGCTCTCAGCATGCACCAGCTTAGCTGTTTTGGTGTTAATTGGCTTGATGTGGTTCTGAAAATAGCACAAGCCCTTGTCTTCATAAAAGTTCAAGCCCTTTACATTCACACTCTATGTGGGCTGTCAACAGAAAACGGCTTGCAATTTAAAAAAATCGGATTTAAAGGGGAAACTCGGTGTGATGTAACGGGTTGTGAGCTTGCAGATCGACTATTTTTCAAATATAGTATATTTAGTATATAAGTATAAAATGGGCTTGTTTGGTTAATATATGTTTTGTATTAATCCTGCCACAATAATTGACAAGCACCACTCATGGAGTGTCATGATTGCATGTGGAGGGTCTCCACGCATGGCCCAACTAACTCAAAACTTTCCACAAATATTTCTCAATATTCTGCCTGTGACCATACCTGCTTCCCATACCGTTACTGTACTTGCAGGATGTACAATTAATATCAAACGCATTATGCCCCAATACTTATGCAAATCACTTCAGCAGCTCGCAATTTACTTCCGGATGGTTCTTTTAACAGCCAATCATCATCATCTGTGACAAAAACTCAGCACCTTCGTTGCCACATCCGTGAAACGGGCAAGAAACAAGTGCTGCCGTGGTCTATGCAAACCAGCCCCAAAAGCGCGCCCAAATAAGCCCAAAATCGCTTATACAAAAGACAGACCTGGCAACGCAGGCTACGCCAATCATGTGCGAGAGATCTACAGGCTATGGGGCAGAGACGCTACAGTATGTGCCACACACCGTATCTTTGCAACAACGAAAGCGCTAACTCTCATTGGTCGTGTCATGCTGAGGGCAGTTTCCAGACAGCAGCATCCAATACTCGCTCAGACACACAGCTCGCTTCCGCGCACGCACTGACGCAGCAACGGCTGGGCTCCGTGATTGTTCTGCGAGACCAGCTGGACAGCACAATCACCGTCATTTCTCTAATACATTTTATTTGTATTATGATCCTTAAGTCCAATCGTTTATAAACACACCGGCGATACGTGCACGTCGCTCAGACAACAAACATTCCGATCAGGGCGGAGTCTCTGTGCAGCAGCCCAACGTAAAAACACCATGTTTCGCTATGTGAACGGATAACTCACTTACTTTTTCACCTCGCCACAGACCTCGCTAAAAGGTTTTGGATTCTTAGAAGGCATTCCAGTGACTATAAGTGACATCTGCTGCTCCTTGTGGATTTGTTTGTCTGTGTTGGACAGATTCTCCGGTTTTGACCCTTGCCTGCCTCACTATACCATACGTCTTTGTACCTCATTTGTGTTAAAAATCACTCAACTGCATTAGAGTTGCCTCCACCATCTGCATTTGAGTCCATGCATTGTACCCTGCCAGCACCAGTCATGATACTGTACACCACAAAGGTTACATGCCTTTTTCTGTGAATGCTCCTGAATCCATCGGATAGCAGATTAACACCCAGTTCTCTGCAGGCCGGTTTCACTTGCTTGACTTCCAAGTGTGGCTCTCTCTCACGATTTCGGATCAATTTGCTCATTATCCAAAAGAGATAACTGATTTGATGACGATGGCTGCATGCTGTTAATGTGAATGCAGGTACTGGAGAAGAGCTAGCTAACTGAGACTAACTGAGGAGTCTATGTATGCATAATAGAAAGGAGAATTAGCTCAAGTTTTGAAGTTGATAGACTGGAATGTCACTGGTTCGATTTTCTGATGAAGAATCTACCACCTGTTTGAACGGCTGCCCTCTTGCAGACGCTAAAGGTCACTCAAAGCATGTATTTATGTATTAAGGCTAGATTAAAAAATATATATACTGTATACATATTTTTCCCTGAGGCCATTCACACATTAAACTCTGCCAAAAGAAACCTGAAAACTGTCTTATGTAAAAAAGAAAAAAAAGAAGAAGAAATAATTGACTGTATTGATAAACTTTATGCTTAAATGGATCAAATTGACTGCACTTTTTGTATTTTCTGGTGAACAAGACCTAGAGAAGAAAAACTGAACTGATTTAATAGGCTTGAAACAAAACAATCTCTACCTGTTTTGTAAGCTACCTGGTTTCTTCCTACACATGTGTCACCAACACTGTGCAGGTGTGAAAATAACCTGTTGTTTTTAAATCTATTGTTCTCAGATCAGCGCTCCTATTTTAAGATATACAGCCTCGGATGTGCTATGTGGATACTGAGCCACACTGTAGTGCCTTCAGACATACATACAGACAGATATATTGAAATCAATATTTATAAATATTCACTACTAACCAGAAAATATCTTCAGGCACATGTAATTAAAGGAAGCGTCAGATTCTTACTAGCACAGGGTGTGTGGTGTGCACAACCTTTTTTTTTTCTTCCCTCAAGCGTCAGGCACTGTCACTTTTTGTTAGCCTGCCTATCCACCGAGTTTCTCCTCGCCCACTAAATCTGCAGTGAGACTCTTGACAACCTTTGCTCATCCGAGGAAAATTCCATTACCAGTAGTTAGGACATGAGTAATGGTAGCTCTCTCCTTAACTGGCTCAGATATAAGCAGCCTAAAGCGTGGCCATCACACTTTTTTCCCCCCCTTCTCAAGAGGTGGATAGATGGTTGGTCTTTGTGTCTCTGCAAAAGGCTGTTTGCAGTACAGTCTTCTCTTTTCTTTTAAGTGTGCAACAGGCATAGCTGCAGTAGCAAATTTTAACAAGATTAAAACACCTTTTAAGTATCCTTTTTTTTCTTCAGATTGTCCACATTTCATCACTAGTTTTAGGTAGACCTTTATTGATCCTGTGGGAGAAATCTCATTTCACCTTCAACCACCCACTGAGCATTTTTCGGGCTATTAGACGTCTAAAATACGTTTAAGGTCTAGGCTAAAACCGGGTTATAATTGGTCTAAAAGTGAAAGTTTTTTCAACGTCTATTCTTAGCCTAGACGTTAATTAGCTGTTTTTTAAGCGTCTATTTATAGACCGTCTATATCATAGCCGTTGAAATGACGTCTATAATATAAACGGTCTAAATATAGACGCTTAAAAAACAGCTAATCAACGTCTAGGCTAAGAATAGATGTCGAAAAAACTTTCACTTTTAGACCAATTATAACCCAGTTTGAGACGGAGGTCTAATAGACGACTATGGCTCACTGGGCAGTTGATGGTTGCTCAGATGTTCACAATGAGCACATGGGGGGGTTAGGGGTTAAGTGACTTGTCTTACTGGGGGTCACATTGACATGTACTGTATACTGGGTGGGCCGGGGAGAACAACCTTCCAATTCCCAGACGGCCTCTGTACCGACTCAGCTATGGTGGCCCTCATGGGTCATGGATTTTGAATGGATCCATGGGTCAATGTTTCACACAAACAGTGATCTTCAGGCAAGTTTAGGAGAGAAATAAAATAACCGTAAAAGTGGAATTAAGTGCTTCTTCTGTGAGCTTCTCCTGTGAAGCATGTGGACAGTCTTTCTGAAGGACTTATTTTTTTATCCATTTTCTTTTAATATACATTTTTATTCTTTTGAAACAATTGATTAAAGGGACTGAGTGACTTAATTCAGAATGAAAGCCCAGCTCCATTTGCTTATCATTCTCTTTGAAGTTGTTCTCTTCCTCTCTCTCCCACCCGGCGTCACTTCCTGAATTCATATTTATCGTCATCGTTTCATTATTTGAAACAAAGAATGAAAGAGAAAAGAAAATCTCGCTCTTATTACTTTGACAATTTATTTTAGTGGCTGTCAAAAAAGGGCACTAATCAAAATCTAAAAAAAGAGGAAAATGTTATTGTTTGATCTAATTTCCCCTCCGCCGCTCTGTTGTGTATCTGACAGTGCCTCGTCGTCTTTCAAACACGAGCTGAAAGAGTGATATTTTCTTCTGGGCCAACTGACTCTTTCAAAGGGCTCTTTCATCTGCAGATATTTTTGACATAATTCTGACTCTTTGCATGGTGCAATGTCAGGAAAGGTAAAAGCACAGTACAAGCAGAAAAATGAAAATGTTGGCATTTCGCAAAAATAATTAAATAATTAAAAAACAGTTCAAAACATATGATCGAGTGTGGAGACTTAAAATGTTATTGAGACTAAAAATGTAATTGCTTCAATAAATCAGTTGAGTCAAGTGACAAAATCTTGATACTAGTGCAGGGGTGTTATTTGAGAGTATCAACCTGTTTGTTGAAACAACTCATGCCGTATAGGAGGCAGTAACCAAAATCTTAATGGCAGGTTTTCTTTTACTAATTCTAGTAGAATTATTTATTAACACTCAATACAAGATCAAATCACTTGTCAAGATGGATTTTCCTCCCAGCATTCTGCTCTGCTCGGTTGGGCTGCATTGCCTTCTGAATGACGGGAGCCACTGCCTTCGAGAAGACTGCAATTATGAACGTAATGAAATCTATAACATGTCGTGTTATTTTCTCAAGGCAAACACGAACCCATCAAGGATATCTCTGTTAAGGCTTTGACCGACTATACCTCCTAGTGAGAGATTGCTAGATTCAAAGTGCTGTTGAACGCAATATGATGGATTACCAAAAGGAAATAATTCAATGTCTTATATATACATACATTATGCAGGCAGCCATGAAAATGGCTTTCAAATTGAATCACATCATTATGAAAGCAACTACTGGGTGGTAATTGAAGACTTACATTGAATGTGTTGCAGCTTCATCCAGTCAATCAAGTTGCCGTAAGGAATTTGTCAGGTTAGTTTGAAGTAACACAGTGAGTAGAGCGTAACGTGGTATGGTGGGGCCAGAGTTTCCATTGCCTCTGTGTCTAAATGAGTTGAGGAAATTGGGAAAACACTGCTGGAGTTCCTTTCTGTCTTTTCTTATAGCCTACATTAACTTATTGGGTAGACGACTACCTTTGGGAGAATTAAGGGGTCCAATCCTTGTAAAGCAGTGAATCAGACTGACAGTGTTGAGGGTTTCATTCCCACTGGGGATATCAATTATGAAATATGGAAATGCTCTTAAGGCAATGCCAGGCATTTTGGACACCAAATGGCATGATAATCATATGAAAGTGGAATCAAAATGACTGTCACTTTACCGTCCTCCTCCTAGATAAACAATTCAATACAAATCTATTCTATTCTATTCTATTAGCCATTAAAAAAAATCATATACAAGACTAAGCCTTTATCCAAAATGTGAGGTACAATTAGAAACCTATAGCTGGCCTTGAGTGTGTAGCTTTATTAAAAAATAATTACCATACTGAGGCAACATCTCCTACAGTTGTAATAATTAGCAGTGTGATGATGGTAAACAAATGTATTCTAGCGTCATGTTGTCATATATTTTAAACATGCAGCGCTAGTAGCGTGCTAATTACAGTTGTGGCTCGAAGATCAATGGGTGTCATCAAGCTACCTAGCGCTCAGAGGGGGGTAGTACTTGGCGGTGCTGGTGAGTAATGAATATTACATTCATTATTAGACTTTTGTTTTCTCTCTCTACACCTCTCCTTCCCTCTTTCTCATTCCATCTCCCCCAGCTCTCGCTTTCTCTGTCTCCCACTCTCACTCCCCTTTTCTCTATCTTCCTCCCTTGCATTCTCTTGTATTTTTTGGCCATTAATATATATATTTTTTTTAACTTTTCCCTATAATGACATGCCCACAATATAATTCCTGGAAAATTTGGATGTAGACTATGTATTTCTGGGGTGAAAATATTGAAATATATATATTTTTGTAAATATAGGAAATAGGAAAAAAAGAAGAAAAAGGAAAAAAAATGATATTCACCTCCCATAAAAATGGGTCTGTGTGTTTGGGAACCATTGCTCTAGAACCAGCTGGTCCTGTCTGACTGAAGCACTTCAAACTAAAATCAGCTAAATCCGCAGGAGGATCTGTGCCCTATTCACCCCAGCACACGTTAATGCAGGCGAAGTGGTGGTTAATTATGCAACTCCGCATGGGCCAAATATCATTACATCACAACTAATTACTGTCATTATTTGACTTGTTTTAACATTAGTGACTCAAATGGATGTAATACTATGGGGGCAGGGAAATGTTTCTAAATATTTATTGTACGTGTGTAATGTACTGTATATGTATATATTTATGAGAGAGGCAAGACTAGAGAGTAGAAATACTCCATAACGTAACACCATAACACACACCACCATATTATGTTTGTTTTGCGTGCGTGCGTGCGTGCGTGCGTGCGTGCGTGCGTGCGTGCGTGCGTGCGTGCGTGCGTGCGTGCGTGCGTGCGTGCGTGCGTGCGTGCGTGCGTGCGTGCGTGCGTGCGTGCGTGCGTGTATGTCTTTCACAAAACATACATGTCTATAATTATTCTGAAGACAAAGGAGGCAAATATTGCTTTTGGTCCAGTCTCTCTGTCTGTCTGTCCACAGCTAACCTCACAAACTAGTAGTCTCCAACAATAGGTGAGATTACTGTAATGCCCTCTTTGCTGAACTACCTAAAAATACTGTTGGGACGCTCCAGCTCATCCATAATGCTGCAACCAGAGTGCTTACCAGGACAAAACGAACTGGAAACATTACTCCAGTGCTCAGATCACTTCACTGGCTCCCCAATACAGGATTGATTTCAAAATACCCCTGATTATTTATAAGGCTCTAAATGGTCCAGCTCCAAAATATATCATTGACCTTCCTTCTTCTCTTGTGTATCATCAGATGGCCAGTGTTGTGCGCCCATGCCCTCATCTCTGGTCCTACGTCGAAGAGGGCAAGAGGCGTAGGATGGGTCGGGTGGGTCGGGTTTTCCAATCAGGGAAGTCAGTGCCTACACTCCCCACAGACCCGCGGACAGACAGACGTACAGACAGACAGACTGCCTCTATCTAAAGATAGTCTCTTAAAAAGTCCAAAATGATTTGTAGAAAAAAGGAACACAACTACAAACTGAGACTGGAATCAAACATTATTTGGTGGGAGAGGATCAAGAAAAAATATATGTCACTGGCAAGGTCACACGTTTTTATTTCAGAGACCTCTAAAATCCACCAACCCCTCATTCTAATCATCGAATGTCTATCGAATGACTATTTTAGGCCCTCAGTTGCCAGACACTATGAAGGCAAATATGTTTTGTGTGTGTGTGTGTGTGTGTGTGTGTGTGTGTGTGTGTGTGTGTGTGTGTGTGTGTGTGTGTGTGTGTGTGTGTGTGTGTGTGTGTGTGTGTGTGTGTGTGTGTGTGTGTGTGTGTGTGTGTGTGTTGCTGTACCATGTGATTGTGGATGAGTGTTTTTCCTATGCTTTCTGTACATGTGTGGGTAGGACGTTATCATGGTGGTCACTGTATATGTTTGCTACTTTGGCGTATTTCACTACTATTTACAACTCAACAGCTCCAAAACGGAAGCCATTATGGTCAGCATCCCACACCAGGCTCATTCATCCCACATAACCAACATGGCCAGGACTTTCCCCTTTCATCTCTTGTCACCAACATGGGTGTAAGAATGGACCCCCACCTCAACTTTGAGGCCCACATCAAACACCTTTGCATAACCTCCTTCTTCCACCTTAGGATAGCCAATATAACCAAACTCTGTCCCACCCTCACTCTGCCTAAAGCGGAAAAGCTGGTCCACACCTTTGTCTCCTCCAGACTGGACTACCGTAACGCACTTCTCATAGGGATCCCAAGCAAGAGCCTTCAAAAGCTCCAATACATCCAGAACAGTGCTGCTAGGATCCTGATGACAGTGTGTAAATACGAGCACATCACACCCATCCTCCACTCACTGCACTGGCTTCCCATCTCCTCCAGAATACAAGATCTCTCTGTTAACCCATCAATGCATCCACGGTAATGCCCCCCCCCCCTACTTTAAGGAACTGCTCAAGGCACAAACATCCACTCGCAACCTCCGTTCTGGAAACAATAACCTCCTCCGCCCCCCCAAAACCAAGCACTGCACCATGAGCGAACGGGCCTTCTGCTCAGCTGCCCCTCACTGACTTGAGAGCTCCACAGTCTGTTGACGCTTTTAAGAGAGGACTAAAGACTTTACTTTAGCTATAATGTCCTTATACCTTCTTAGTTCCTAGTTCTTATGCTCATGAGACTTTTGTTTGTTGTATTTTAATGTGAAGTGCATTGAGTTTCCACCTGCATGAAATGTGCCTATCCCCAAGCGACCCAAGATAACATGTCTGAAGGACTGGAGACCTGTAGTGCTCACCTCAATTGTCAGTAAATGTTTTGAAACGTTGGTGAGGGACTTCGTTCCATGTTGTCTGCCACGCTGGCCCCATGGCAATTTGCATATCGCCAAAATAGATCTGACGATGCAATTGTCATGGCTTTTCACACTACCCTTTCTCACCTGGAGGGGAGTAACTGTTATGTGAAAATGCTGTTTGTGGACTACAGCTCGGCATTCAATACAATAGTTCCTGCCAGGGATCTGGACCTGATCATCTGCAGCTGTCTTTTTTTTTAATAATCCAAATATCCTGGTTAAAATGTTATAGTCCTTGGGACTTAATGTACACTTCGGGTCTTAACCCTAATCTGATTTACTGTATGTCTCATTCTAATCTGAGCCGTGGGCTCTGAAATAAGCCTCTTCTCATTGACTGTTTTTCTATTTTCTAATATGTCCGGTCAGAAGCCCTGAATTACCAAAAGTATGGTTCACACAAACTGTACACAACAAAATAGCTGTCCTGAGAGCAGTCATAAAATGTCCCTGATTTACAAACAATCAGGGTTCGATTTGCTGGGGGGTATTGGGCGTGATTTAAATACATTTGGGAAATGTAGACAGTTTGATACGTTTGATATTTATGTTTGATGATATCTCAATTGAACAATTTAATAAAAAAAATTGTGTGAATCACATTAACATACATGTCAAGAATCTTCAGATGTTTATTTTGTAATTTAAAAGTTGCAAAAATAGCAGATCTACAAGCTTCAAGCTTGTAGATTGGCTATTTTTGCCAAATACTACGTAGGGGTATACAGCGGTTAATTGGTTAAGAAAATACAAGTCATACCCTGCTAACAATGTAGCCTTTTATGCAAAATATTCTTTCATTAATCCATTCCTACTGTGCAGACAAACTGCCTCAGACCACATGTATGCAAAAATCATACCGTCCCCATAGTCTTAGAAATGTATTAAATTAACCTTAGAGTATAAATGGGTCTAATTTTAAAATGATAAATAACGTATAATAATAACACAATTTACAATTAATCTGTATTATTAATCTAATTGGTATTGGTTATAGGGTTTGGGTTAATAAATAGTCATCGATATGCCTTATAGTACGTTTAACCATTATAAGTTTAACCATTGCAGCCTCTCCATCATAATTTAAACCCATTGACCACTTTTGCTTCCATGTTGACTGCTGTGAAGGCATGCCTATTAACCATGCGTTTCTTTTCACTCCACTTCTCTATACATATCACACAATATTGACATGATGAAGGCTTAATTGCCTTCCAAACCAAACATATCTGCCTCTGTGTGTGCTTTTGCATATAGCATGACAGCATTGCGGAATCCGAGGTGTGAAATGTTATGCAACAGTGACAGCAGTTGTCTATACTATACTAGAGTAGATTCTTTACATTTACAATTAATTGCCCACACATTTATTCCTCAAAATAGAGAGACATATAGGCTGTTTTTAAGAGAAGTACGTTGAAGTTTTATAGCAACCCACTCTGTTTTCAAAAGGGTCATCTAAAGTTACAAACTCATTTCAAAACCACTTTTTCACACTTTACCCCCTTTATCACTGTCTCTATCTTCCTCTCTCATTCTCACTCTC
>NC_137622.1:19463914-19471414 GCF_963280865.1 Gymnoscopelus braueri
CAACAATTTGTGCCTTGTGAAGAGAGGCATAAAGTATGTGCAAACCTCCACGACTGTAGGATCAATCGGGGCACAAACTATATTTGTTTTAACCTTCAGACAGGTAACAAATTACTGTAACTGCGTGAAGCTGCAAAAATAGCCGAGCTTGTAGATTGTGTGTTGATCATGTGTGATGTGTGAAAATAAATAGGAAATAGAAGACATACAGATCCATTGACAGGGTTCATAATAGGAGGATATATGTATTTACAAGTAAGACGCGCGAACGCAGGAAGCGAACGCAGCTCAAAAATATTGTGTATTTACGGACTTGTAATCCGTGTTATTTCACCGTGATGGGGAGAGCGTAGCAGGGTTCATAATAGGAGGATATATGTATTTAACATTTTCTATTGTATATTTGGGGCAGGGGCAGATTGAGTTTTTCTCAGTATTGGTGGGGGGAGCCTCAAAGGATGTGTGGTTAAGGCCATGGATTGTCTGTTTACTTTTAATTGGCTGAAATATTTTTGTAATATTTAAACATTTTAAACTTGGCTCTTGGACAGTGTTGGGGGGAAGTGCCAAATCCAACAATGACCTCACTAAAACCCATCATCAGCTTTGTGGACACACTGTTTACTGCCAAATATGACAAGGTATTCCTTTTGCTTCATTTCCCATACAAATACTCAGTAGAGAGTGCATGAGACGGGGCTGCCAGTTTCAGGACAGCAGAAAGAGGTGATACCTTGAGGATAGGGCTGCACCAGCTGACCTCTCCTACCTCAGGGAGGAGTGTGGTGGTGGTATCTTTGCCTGAGGAAGATGCAGTATACGGTAGGTTTTGAAAAAGAGGGAGAGTGGCAAACACAGAGATGAGAGAGAGAGAGAGAGAGACTAACCTGCGGCCACAGGCCCCTTGATCTGGGTCTTTCTCAATCCGAAGTTTCAAGTTCTCACTCCTCCCCTCAGGCAGGTTTGTCAGTGCGGGTTTGGAGCCTTGAACTGTAGGGCTGTGGACGGCCTCGGGAGGGGATAAGCTATCTACCCGCTCCAGTCTGGGGTCAGGTGCTGCTCCTGCCAGGGGCACTGTGTGCCAAAAGTTTTCTGAAGGGACACAAATCCATACAAACAGACACAATGCAACTCAATACAAAGAATTGACAATGATACTGTACCGTGAGATTTATCAGCTTCATGAGAGGAGCTTTTTTTCATAGCTTGACCTAACCCTTACAACCATCAACAAACCACACACCCATGGCACAGTGGGGGGTTGCTTGAAATTACATCTTATATACCGTAAATTGTTACACTTTATGTGCACATTAAGAACCCCCCGCCCTAACTTAATCAAATGCTCACTCTCACAGTTTAGTTGTTTTTAAACAAGTTGTTAAAGAATGATGGACAGCTGTGTGCACCGAGCGTCGTCATCTCCCCTATGATGGTGACCTGAAATGCGCGGAGCGTCCATGCGCTGCGTAGATAGATAATAACTAAACACTTAAGCACTGCAGATGAGATTAGCTCCAAGGGTCGTCTAAGTGCGCTACACCACGTCTCATTTTAACTAATTCACTGCCAGAGTAAATGAATAAATAAATGATCCACTGCCAGCGATTGATTTTCTTACCTTTTCAAGTAGTCACAGAATATTTATCTCTAATATGATCGATCCCCTGATCGTTGCTAATCACGGGGGGGTTCACTGTGCTTCCGCGAAAGAAGAAGAAAATATCATCGTGACCCCCCCTGTTCATTTTTATAGGCCGTTGAAAATAGCATGTCTCGCCAAAAATGCATAGTAAAACACAGGAGGCGAGATAGTCGTTTTCCCAAATACGTTAACCAGGAAGTGAATGGAGGAGAAAATCTTGGGATCACGCATTCTCCTGGTTCTGTGTATCTGGGGATAAAATGGTCATTCATGTGTTAGCGAAGAGCTAGTGGTAAAAAAAATATATATAAACGTCTATATAAACGTCAAAAAAGGGCTTTGGATTTACAAACGTCCAAAGACGTCGTTGGCAGGGAATGAGTTGATCAACCACACCTCCATGTGCAAAGTCGGCGCACAGTGCTGTGGTATCTATAAAATAGAGGGTGAAAAGCAGTTGCGTGTGGGCAATATATGATAACGCCAGTGCAAGATGCAAAATTAGGTTCTTGCGCATAGCGCTGGTCACGGAAAATAGGGCCCAGAGAGAGAGAGAGAGAGGGGAGAGAGTTGGAGGAGGGGGAAAACACTGTTAATCCAGACCAGTGTCCAAATAGCTAACCAGAAGTTTGGGCTGAAAAACCCAAACAGCTGTTTTAATCAGGTTTTGTTTACACAATATTTATTACTGTAGCTATTTATTTATGAGATGTTTTTCAGCAAAGTGAGATATTACTTTGTTTAGATTTCTGTGACCAAAAAAAGAGCTTCATTAATATAAACTCAGGGAGGTGTTATTTCCAAGCACTGTCAATGCAAATGAATGCACTGCTGTGCCTGGTAATGGAACACTTACTGCCACATTGATCCCACATCACTCTTCCACGTAAATGTTAAGTGATTTACAGTATCCGCAAACACCCCAAATCACCCCAATGTGTGTTGAAACCATTTACTGTATAAACTGGGGCCCATAACTCAATGACTTTCCTCGTACCGGTGATATAGGCAAATAAACTTGTGGAAAGGCAGCTCAGAGAAAACACATTTAAGGGATTAGTTCCGACACTATGCACAATTTGTAGTCTTTGTAGTCTTACACAACTGCTGGCAGAAAATGGAAAGTTTCTGTAACCATGTGCATGTGACTAGGTCCTGGCTATTGGGCTGCAGCCCTGTATCTTTCAATCCAGAGAATCACAATCAGCTTGACATGTATTGTCACATCACAGGTTTACACATTTTTGGTGTGCGCTCCTCATTTCATCGTTTTTCATGAGAAGGGGGATGATAGAGATAAGAGCTGGAAAGAAAAGACAAACAGGTTAGAAACAGGTCAAACAATCAAAATATATATATATACATATAATATATACAGATAGCATATCAGCATCATACGTATGCAGAATGTCCCATAAGGCGAGATTAAAAAGCAGCAGGCGCAGTGTTCTTCAGGTGCGTGCAGCTCACTAGACCAGTGTAACAGGTATGGGACATACCTCAGGACATACAGTAGATCTTTGTGCAACAAGGAAAGTTAAATCCACCAAGGAAAATCCACATAGTTCACAAAGGTAAATCCACAGTCCTGCTGTGTGCCATTAGATTTATCCAAAAGGCAAAAGCATTGTAAGTTACTCTGCCTAGAAGTATAGTCAAATGCCTGATAAAGAAATGGACATTTGAACTAGCCAGCCTAACCGTATCAACAATAATCAGGTATGCATGTTTTACTTTGGTCTTCAACTATTATAGTTGAAGACCAAAGTATTATGTGAGCAGTTTGTGAACAACAGGTGCACACATCACAATGCTGTGTTCAGTGGTGGCTGGCTGCTTGTGGGCATGTCTATATGGTGACATGATCATTTGGCCAAATGGAAATAGTGAAATGTATACATACAGTATACTGTTCTACGTCGCACCACTGATCCGACCAATATGTCCGAGTCATAGTGTCAGGGGATTTTTCCCGTTGTACCCGTCTGTCCCTTTTATGCCCATATATGGAGATATCTGTCTATGTTATGCCCTTATATGGAAAACCCTGTCATGTCATCAGTATATATATGCCCTTATATATTGAAATGCCATGTATGGGCAAATTGGTTGGATCGGCAGTTGTGGACAACTGGATATCCAAACTACTCGAGGGCACCTCACTCCCTCGAGTCCCTGCCGCTGTGCGTGCCGAGTTTGAAGTCGGTCGGTCCCATATATGCACACGACCATATATGGGCATAGCGGTCGGATCAGTGGCTCTGGACAACCAGATCTCTGTAACTGTCAGTCCTTATCACTTTTATGCCTATATATGGAGATCGCTGATGTCATCAGTATATTCCCATATATGGGCATGCCCCCTTTTCTGCCCATATATGGAGCTCGCTATTTGTTTGCGCCTGATGCCATGACGACACATTGAGGTGGACGTATGTGCATTTGGCACTCCTTATAATATAAGGATAACCATATAAGGCTTATATGGTTATGGCTGAGTCATAGTGACATGAGTGTGACGACGTGGTCCGCCTGCCTGCCGGCTGGCTGGTCCTCCCGTAAGCCAATTTTAATATTATTTAACCAATCCTATTTTAAAATTGACTTACGGAAGGACCGGCGGGCCGGCGGACCATGTCGTCACGCTCGTCACTATGGCATATATGGGCATGAAAGGGACAAGGACTGACAAATACAGAGTTATGCATATATGGGCATATCGGTCAGATCGGTGGTGCGAAGTAGGTGTGAGGGCTGCATAGCTGCCCGAACTATAGATTTGAGGGCTGCTCTAGTAAAAACACATTTTTGGGGTAACTAAGAATTTGTCTCATCTTAAGACAGATGGAAGTGGAGAGACTTTGTTGCTGCCCTATGCACCATGCCGGCGTAATGGGGAAAGTACGTAAGTAATAGATTTGTTACATACACTACATACATTACAAACAAACCGTATAAAATGGGGTTTGTTGGCCACGCCATAAAAAACAAATAATAAATCTGCGGCTATAAGAAGAGTTCCCTCAAATTATCTCATGTCTGTATGAGAACTTGTTCTTTGCACCGATGAGTGCCTCTTTTTGCATGATGATAAAGTATTGACTGTCACTGGTCTTATCAACTGATGCTGTGCTGTATTGTATATGCAGGGCTCATTTGAAATGTCAGTTTTTATTAGAAACCCTGTCTGTAAACCACATTTCCATTACAGGACAGTAAATATTTGAACTGAGCTTAACTGAAGTGAGAGTCAAGATGGCCATCACGTCTTTGCTCTGGTCATTCTTCTCCATGACACTGTGTGAATAACGTTCATACTCGGGCCCAGATAATCCTCTCCTCCCCAGGAAACAATTAGGCCTGGCAACACATCTGAATGAAATTGCCCGCTCCCATCGATTTATTTATTAATGTCTCCAAGCTAATCTACATTTGGAAATGAGCGGGGCGATGAAAGGTAACCAGGCAACAAACGCCCGGCAATATAAATCCAATCTATGGCAGGGAAATGAGATATTTCCATTTATTTTTAATTGGAGTTGCAATTTGTTTGTTTCATCCATCTCCCTTTCAGCCATCCATCAGCTGCTGCTGTTTGAAAGGTTGAATTTTGCTTGTGTTTTTTTCTCTCCCCCCCCCCCATTCTTTTCATGGCTGCATTTCAGTTCTTTTCAGTTCTCTGTAAATACTGCCTTGAGGTGAATTAGTCTTTACCTCATGCTCTCCGCTCCGTCCTCTAAACCCTTTGTGTCAAAAATGAAAAGTGCATTTGATTTGCTGGCCCGACCCTGTCCATTTGTGAGGTTGATAAGTGAGGCGCTAGGTCCCCAGCTCTATAATTTCATTCACCCATCCACAATGAAATCATTTACACAGATCCTCAAATGGTTTCAAATGCACCGCACGCTTTTTTTTGGGTCTGTGGGGCAGAGGTCCCCGATAATGTAGGTCTTAACTAGAATCCCTTTTCATCGGCAGCCCTTAATCTTTTTACGTCTGAATGAGCGACTCCAAAAGGATTTTAAATACCTAATTTAATCCGCTGCCTAATTTCAAAGTGACTGTCACATTAACACACACACACGCACACGCACGCACGCGCGCGCGCACACACACACACACACACACACACACACACACACACACACACACACACACACACACACACACACACACACACACACACACACACACACACACACACAGGGAGGAGTGGCGTCAGTCTGCTCCTCTGGCCGGCCAGAGGAATCTGGGGAAAGAGGGAGGGAACTGGGCCGGAAAAGCAGAGGTCAATGCGAGTAGTGACTGCCTGCCATTTCCTATTAGGCAATACAGTAACATACTTCCTGTCTGATGCCGCAAGTCATAATAGTCTCTAATGAAAGACATTAGTGTTTATGGTGACATCATACATAACCTCAGTTCTATTCTGTCTGAGAAGTGGAATCCCCCAACAAACCGCTTTACTTTTAGAACATGATCCCTCACCTGCTGCATAGGCTGGAAAAGTTTGCAGACATATAACTATATAAAAGTGAAATACGAAGAAAAAAAATTACGAATTGAATGTGTCATTTCAAGTGACGTGTAGACAATAATATAAAAAAAAGTTAAATTACATGGAAATCTGCCAAGATGAGAATGGATTTCCCCCCTTGCTCTCTCCCTTTAAACCTATTTTGTCAGGGGAATATCTTGTTTTGCATTTTTCGCCAGCTGGTGTCAATATGGGCTAAAGCAGTCGTCTGCTCGGAGCTGTTATTTAAACGGTAGCCTTAAAAACAAGCTCTCCCACTGAAAGAGCTCACCTCAGCCTCCTGAAGTCATTTGTAAACTGTCAATCTGTATTTGTGTCCCAGATGCACACATACTCTCTCCCGATCTCTTGCCAACCGGCAAAGAGCAGCTGGGAGGGAGATAGCAAACAAGAGATAGGGGAGAAACAGAGACCTGTCCCTAAGCTCTGCTGGGAAGAAGTGTGATCAAGACAGCTTTTGTCTTCAATGCTGACTCTAATACGACAGGGCAAAGTGAAAGTTGGAACTGCTAAGATGAGCTACGGTGGGGAGGGAGCCGTGTGCAAATGAGTGTTGCTAAATGACATGACAGCTGAACACAAGCGACAGCCATGGCAAAAAGCAGTCAGATTCAGTCTGAGTAGGATGTTGTGAAGCTATTGAAGCTAATTCTGTTGTGCATACTCTGTGTTAACTGTTGAAACTAACTGACAATATTTAAATTACTAGATTTTGTCTTTCCACTGTTGCTCAGTCACTGTGTGTGTGTGCGCGTGTGTGCGTGTTTCTTTGTTATGTTTGTCATTGCTGCTCTTTTTTATTGTTTATTATTGCTGCTATTATTTAAAAAAAAAAAAATCATGTTGTTGCTGATATAAAGTTAAGGACCAGAACCAAAGAATCTTGCTGTTATGGGAAAATCTATATCTTGAATCTTGAATCTCTATTTTCACCCATACCTGTGATACATTGCAAGAGTTAAGAAGGCATGTTTCTGAACTCCATGCTTAAATACGGCATTAGCAGCACAGTCATAGCCTGGCTTCAGCCCCTGATTCACTAGCCACGGGCGTTAACAAAAACATTCTGGGGGGCACGGTGGCGTGCCCTGGCACAGTCGGTAGTGCTGTCGCCTCACAGCTAGAAGGTCCTGGGTTCGATTACCGCCGGGGATGCCGTGGGCGCTGGGGGCGTGTTCTCTCCTCCGCGTCATCAGTGCCCATATCTATGTGGGGTTGGCGAAAGGGCCTTTCTGTGTGGAGTTTGTGTGTGGAGTTTGCTCTCCCCGTGTCCCCTAGGGTAGGTACCCTCACAAAAACATGCAGGGTTCCTTCCACG
>NC_137622.1:19476414-19518914 GCF_963280865.1 Gymnoscopelus braueri
TCCTTACAAAAATTCCCCAAACCTCTGTCTGTCTGTCTGTCTGCCTCTTCTGCCCGGTTCTCCTCATAGCAATTGATCTGTATTTGCACACGGCCATTGACCATTAGCATCTGCACAGAACAGTGCACAGTGACGCCCGTTTTTTCACTTTCCCAAAATGCAAGCTGTTAATTAGTGTTTTTTCCCTCCTTGGGACTATTCCTGTACAGCACATAACCCAAAATGCACATACTTTGGGTGCTCATATCCCCCGACGGGTATGGACGGTAAACACTCTTCCAAAATAGCAGATCTACAAGCTCACATGCATTGTGAGTCTGCAGATCACACGTTTTTGGCAACGGTATTTAGTGTAGAGCAGGGGTCTTCAAACAGTTGTCCGGGGACAAGCAAAAGGGAATTCTGTTTTTCCTGTTTTTACTGAAGGACTTACTTAAACGGATACCTATGTGATTTCTATTTGCTCTGCTGTTGTAAGCAGTAGTAAAGTGGTGGCGGGCAAATGACTATTATTATTATGTCCTTGAGGAGGTTCCAGGCGGTCCCCAGCTAAATGATGGAGTTGGTAACCAAATGCACCCTTGTAGATCTTGAGAGTGTAAAATGAAACCAAATGGACCAAATTATTGTTGCATTACTTAATTAAAGAATTGTTATTTTGATCAATGTTTGCCTGTCATCTCTCCTATGGTACCACATCAATACAGCATGGCATTGTGGACAAGATCGTATCCAGCAACAAAAAAATATTCTAAGTTTTGGGTCTGAGAGGTTAAATCTCATCAAACGGTGGTCCGTGGCTCAAATGCCGAATAAATAATGGACCTTGACATGAAAAGGGTTGAAAACCACTGGTGTAGAACAAAAACAGAAAAGCCACTGGTATAGATAGATCCCTGAAGGACTCCGTTCAGGTTCAACCAAGTACTTTAAGTGGTTACGGGAGGGTTTTCTGGGTAGCTAGAGTGTGATGTTGTACATGTAATGCTGCACTCTTGCTGTGAATATATAACTGACACACGATTTTGCTGTCAACGAGAGAAGTCTGTATGGCTGTTTGTATGGCATAAAATGCTGTGGTCAAGGGATTTATGTTATTATTTGGAAACTCTGCAAACCTACGAAAGGTTCTTGATCAAAGAATGAAGAATTGAATTGAAACAAAATGTTACATTTGGTTATCGGATAACAAGCATAAACAGGCTTTGAATCCGCAGTGTAGGCCTGGCTATTTGTCTTGACTGAAAAGTACCATTTCTGTAATCCCTTGTTTCGCTTCCTCTGCTCTGTTCATCGTTCATAGCAGGAAGTGGGGATGAACTGAAGAGAGCAGGGAGGCACAAAAGCGTGGGATCATAGGTGTTTTTCTTTTTCGAAGCAATGATAATGTCACTAAGACTGTAAATGGATTCTGCTTACTTGATAGTTTTTTTTCTCTTTCACAATGCATTTTTCACCTGTTTGTTTTTTTTGCGGCTTCTGCTTATGTCTATTACCAAGGTGGAATACATGGAACAGACCTGATGTAATGTTGGTGACAATTCATAATAAGATCAAAGCCAAGTCAGGCATGTAAAAGGGAATACATCAAAGTGCTGCTAGCTCAGCCCTGATCAGCCCACACACACACACACACACACACACACACACACACACACACACACACACACACACACACACACACACACACACACACACACACACACACACACACACACACATGCTCATGTGAATTTGCATATAGGCTCATCCACTAGTTTAACACAAGAACTGTATGAACACAAAGACTCTTGATGGAGAATAAGGGTATGTACGCATTGTCCACATTTTATTAAGAAGAAGGTCACGCAACACTCATTTTGTTTCCATAATAACATTGAGCACGCTATTTAGACTAGTGGCTCTGCATTCATCATTCATTGTCTCCGCCAGGCCCGAAAGGCATGGCGAGAGAGTATGTTTTGCCCCCTGTCCGTCCGTCCGTCCGTGGGTGTGTCCGTCCGTCCTTCTGGCTGTGACCAGCTAATCTACGCCACCGTTGGCCCGGTCGCTGTGAAACTGCCCACACACACTCCCTGGATGCCACAGCAGAACCTCTGCCCCACATTTTTCAGATCAGCCTGTCATAGCGCCACCATGAGGCCGACTTTTGCAAAACACATTTTTGGGCGGTGATTGGCCAATCACAGTCTATTCAGGACTGTGATTGGCTAGTGAAACATGACACATGTGCATAGCCCTATAAATAGGACTATGCACTTAAAAAAAACACATTTATGTTGTTTTTTAAGTTAGGGTGTACAATGGTTGGTCCACAATATTACTTTTCTTTAAGTGAACTTCCATAACTGTGATGACCACTGTGACCACACCGCCTACTTCACACTGGGTGTGATTTTTTTATACTACTCCTACAGATTTTGTCCAAAAAACACGCAAATCGGTACATAGTATCTCTATAGTCATGTGATCAACACGGATCTGTCCGCTTTTCCATATTCCATCCTGATTGGCTAAGATTGGCTTCCAAAGTTTGCAGGATTGGTTCATTTTGAACAAAATGCCTCAAATCATGAACGCAGCATGCGATTTCCGTGAAATTCTCCACGTAGATTCCCACTTGGCCCAGGAAGAAATGCCACCCTTTTCACATTGGCCTGTTATAGCGCCACCAGCAGGTCTAATTTAGGAAACCACATTTTTGGAACAAAATGCCTCAAATCATGAATGCAGTGTCCGATTGCCGTGCAAGGCCTAAGAAGAAATGGTACCCTTTTCACATTCATTGGCCTATTATAGCACCACCAGGTGGCCATAATAACCTACCTGACCTGGCGGAGACTTGTTTTAACCTTGTATTTTGATACTGTACCTTTGCCTATATCTCCATGACCGACCATGTTGAATAACAATAGGAGAACAGATGCACTAGCTAGCTCTGGATTTTCTGTAGGCAGAAGTGGAGAAGGGGTGCTGGTGGGTCTCTTCTTTTGAAAACGCTCTGCTTGCCTGTTGTTTATTTCTCGTGGGTTTTAATGTAAAGAGGCGTCCCTATTGTTATGTATTGTAAGGAGGACAATGTGAACATATCCTAAAATGGCCTCCAAGCAGTTAGCAGTTTCTTCTCCCTTCACTTTGATTATGAGGGAGGGAAATTCCATCTCCACACAAACACACCTCACCTCATCTCACCCGCGACATCGCTGCAGACTGCAATTTCCACACGTGTCATCACCCAGGCCCCTCCCCCTCTTGCTCAAGGTCAAAGGCGAGAAATTCATATGGAAGGCATGGAACGGCTATCATTGGAGTTTGTTTACTTGCAGAGATGAGCGGCGCCCCGACTGGAGGGAGAGCCTTGGCGTCCATCAGCCACCCTGTGGATTGGACACAGCAGTCTGGGAGCTGTCAGTGCAAATCACATCCAGCACTGGACAGCAGTGTGAAGGGCATGCATTAACTCCCAGAGAGCACAGAGAGTTGCATACAGTATAGGCATGCACACACCTACGTTTAATATACTTTCCAGTCAAACTTTAACTTAACCACTTAAACCCTATATGCGTCGTCGATTGGGTCCCCCAGGTCTCTCTACTTATACAAATATAAAAATCACACCCAGTGTGAAGTGGGCGGTGCGGTCACAGTGGTCATCACAGTGATGGAAGAAGTGATGGAAGAAACCATAACTTAAAAAAAACAAATTAATGTTTTTTTTTAAGTTATGGTCCTATTTATAGGGCTATGCACATGTGTCATGTTTCCCTAGCCAATCACAGTCCTGAATAGACTGTGATTGGCCAATCACGGTGCAGGGTTAGGGGGGTACATTTGTGGCCAATCACAGCGCAGGATTTGGTGTGCCAATATCCAAACCTCACATATAGGGGCGGTTTCACCGCCCAAAAATATCAGCGCTACAAGATCTGATCTCCCCAGAATAGGGACGCTAGGGTTCATGAGGTTGAAATCATTTTATAAAAGCAGTGTTATTTACATTGCCTTGCAAAGGCATTCAGACTCTTGACCAATTCTCACATTTGAATTTGAATCTGAATTGCAAATGATATATTGCAATTTCATTCTGTGACACTTTATTTGAAAACAAATTTATTTTATTTTTGTTCTATTTGTTCTTTTTCATTGTATCCCCAATTCAGTCATTGCCAATTTAGGAGCCATTTAGGAGCCTACATTTCGTTAGCCAGCCTCCTCCAATACACTTGCATATACCACGAGGACTTGACAGTGTAGTGAGGATGTTCAACGGGAGAGCATAATGCTTACAGTGGTTCACGCTAAGTCTCCCATGCCCCCCCACTGAATAGACGTCCTGGCCAACCAGTAGAAGTTATCAGTGCAGTGACAATGACACAATCCCCTGCCGGCTAACCCACCCGTGAATACTGCCAACTGTGTTCATTGAAGTGCATCACTGCTAGCGACCCGGTGGGGGTACTGTTACCTGGACGCATCTAAACCAACTGTGAGCAGGCACGGAGCAGCAGCCCAGCTGACACCTATGCCCGCATAAGCAAACATGTGGAGACCAAAGCAGCTGAAGCTGCATGGACCTATTGCCCGACTGGCCATAAAGCCAGGCAGAGGGTGAGTGTTTGTGCTTTGCAGCAAAGGGAGTGAAGCCCTGCATACTGAGCCCTCACCCAGCCAGGATCACCGTGGACCCTGATTGACTCTTTGATTACAAAAGAGAATTTTCTGCTTACCATTTTTGGGGTTTAAAGCTACAATCCACAAGTTTCATGTCCTCTCCAAACAGAGAAGAGGTCCTAGCAACTATGGGAAACCAAACATATTCTGCTGTACAAGGGGGAATCTCTGCTTTGCCAGTCAGTAGGGCCAACCAGTAGGTGTCCCACCTATCACCAGGATCTAAATTTCTCAATGGAAGAAGAGCAGGCAGACCACCTCCAACCACTGCAGATGTACTAAGTAGTGCATTAACACACTATACCCTACATATTAGATAAACATTTTCATTCATT
The DNA here is from genome assembly GCF_963280865.1 of Gymnoscopelus braueri. Classification (NCBI taxonomy): domain Eukaryota; kingdom Metazoa; phylum Chordata; class Actinopteri; order Myctophiformes; family Myctophidae; genus Gymnoscopelus; species Gymnoscopelus braueri. The sequence goes on from NC_137622.1 coordinate 19,481,421, forward strand.
AAAATAAGTTCTGGATTACAGCTTTAACTCTCTCCCCACTACCTCATCCTAACAATAATTGAACATACAGTACACATGGCTTGGTGAGTTCTAGATAGACCTTATTTGGTCCCATGGGGAAATTAAGGTGTCATGTTGTAGCACCACACTGCATGATAGCCTATACTGTATGTTTTTCACTAGAATATATTTTTGAAACAAGCAGCACCAAGATGCCTGAACCCAGAGACACAGCCAGTCAGCACTTGCAGAAAATGACTGCAGAGGATGACCCAGCAGCGTATTCACTACTTTGATTTCTGAAAGTGAGAAGTGGAAGGACAGACACCAGGACAGATCCTAGCCCCTCTGCTCTCTAAACCTCCCTTTAGAGGAAACGTATACTGTCTGTACCTCCCTCAACACAGAGATTCAGCACAATGAGTCCATACCTGGGAATACAAACTAGGGGGTTCCTCCATGAGTACAGATGCAAGAAGTTATCAGACTCTCTGTCAGGCCTGGGTGGAATCAGGTAGTAACTCCCTGGCTGATGTTAGGAAGCTACCATGAGCCTCAAGTGTGGCGGAAGAGTCCTGGTCAATCTACATGAATGACGATGTCGATTGGAACACCTGATGTTGGCTACCTCAGAAAGGTCCAGGCAGCACTACGAGCAGCTGGTCTATACAAGCTAACCCCAAGAGAATTGTCGGCTTAGTCAGAGTGAAGTAGTCCAAGACTGGGTCCAGCCCAAAACCAACATGCAGCTGAGACCTTTTTATTTTATTTTGTGGGATACTATAAGCATTTTAGCCCCTGAGAAAGTGTGCAGGTGGCCAAAGAGGAATAGGCCCCGAAGAACACATTTTAGGTTAACACTGATTTCACCCCTTTAGTTCAGACAGATGCATCGGATCGAGGACTGGGGGCTGTCTTGTCACAGGTTGTGGCTGGAGCTACAAGCTGCTGCCTCGTGATCAGAACTACTCAACCAGATCGAGGCTCTGGCAGTAAAGTGGGCATTGTAGTCACTGTGCTTTAGTTCACTCTGGTTAGGGATCACACTCCTTTTCAGTGGCTGGCAAAGCACAATGACACTAACCATTGGATAGCCAGGTGGTTTCTCTCTCTCTCTCAGCACCTATTATTGTAGTGCACAGCATCAGGCCTCTCCAGTGCCAGCTCCTCTTCATTTGCCACTGTCTCCCTTGGTCATCAGCTCAGGGAGGGGGTATATGAGCAGGCACAGGGCGGCTGCCTGCTTGACACCAATCACCGTGCATACAGCAAACAGGCAACCAGAGCAGCTGAAGCGGCTTGGACTGATTGCCAGACTGGGCATAAAACCAGGCAGAGGGTGAGTCATAAGGGGGAGGAATAGCAGTAGGAAGGAATAACATGTTGTCCTCTCTCTGCAGACGGGAGCAAAGAGAGTTAAGCTCCGCAGACTGAGCCTTCACCCACCACCCATCACCGTGGACTCTGATTGACTCTTCTGTTGAAAAGACAATTCTGTTTGGCCAATAAAGAGCCCACTTTTGCTTTTTTTAACATTATATACACACTCACACACACACACACACACACACACACACACACACACACACACACACACACACACACACACACACACACACACACACACACACGCACACTGCATGCCTGCTATTGCGGATACTCAATTATAATATGCACATTAACATATATTCTTTGTTTCGATGCTCATGTTAATCATAAACTTTTATAAAGTAGGATATAAATTTGTCACACCATCTTTGCCTGTCACCAACTGGGCGTCACTGAAAAAAATGTGAATGCCTTGGACCCTGGCCACTGGAATCACACGTGTGACTGCTTCAGCCTTTCCAATATTTTGCCTGCTTCCACAAGCTGTTTACAGGGGTCCCTGCCAATTCCTGTAACAAAGGAACTGGTTCAGGATTGGAAACCAGGCCGACTGCTCTAGAAGCGCGAATTCTCTTTGGTTATTAATTAACACGTAGGCCTAAATGATATTCTCACTGAGGGCTAGGATTTCTTTTCATTTGTCTGCGAGTGAGCCAAGGAGATGGTGAAGAATCCAGCTTGACACAGGCTACTGGCTGTCAAATGCAGTTGGATCACCTCGGAGGAGGCAAATGTTTTGGAGAATAACGGATGGAAATGGAATTGGAATTGTTTGTGTGCTGACATTGTTTGCAGGCTGATTGGGGCGAAGAGAGATGGTTCACACAAGTTGCAGTGCAAGGCTTATAAGACAATATGTTCACAATATAAAGCAAGATATGCAGAAAACCACACAGTATGAGACCAAATAAATGAGCAGTGCAAAGATATCACTTAATTACCACGATTTTAGTTAATTCTGATGGTCTCAAAAAAAAAAAAAAATCTGTGGTGTTAAGGGTCAAATTTTACCCGGCAGAGAAGTGTGTCTCAATTCCCCCCAAATTGTCAATATTATGTTTACATGTTTGAGAGTGAGAGAAACTTGTCCTCAATTAAGCATTTGCTATTAGGAGTAAAATAAAGTTTGGGTTTATTAAAAATAAATGACTTTTTACCTTCTATGGTATACGGGTAAATTTTGACCCTTAACACCACATATATGTCACTATTTTTAATAACATTAACATTAACATTTTTCTTTTGGAAGTGTGCTCTAATATTAGTCTATTATAGCTAGATAACATCATTATCCATTGTCTTCATTATAGGAAATGTAAGTGAATTTTAACATTTTTATAATTGAAATCAAGATATATTGAAAGATGAAACCCTAACCCTAACCCAAAATAATATTTTAAAAAGTGTTTACATGGATATGAATGCATAACAAGTCAAAATAAAATAAAATAAATGAAAAAAATGTTTTGAGTATATTGGGCTGAGTTCAATCACGGGTCAAATTTGACCCGCTAACACCAAAAGTGTATGCAGGTTTCTAACACAAAAATTCTGAAAAGAATTTCAACAATTAATGATGATTTTGCAAAATAATTGGGATTATTTCAAATAATTGCTATCAGGCGATTATGTAATAATTTTGACAGGCCTAGACTCTTTACGTTCATTGTTTGCTATGCATGCTTGATGCTCTGAGGTCAAAATGTCTTTCCCAGACATCATTGAGGGAGGTCTGTTTAGAGTCAGTGTTTGCATGGTGTGGTGTCTAGGGGACATGGAAATTGAGCAAGTGTGATGCTAATTCAAAACACCATCAGGACCATTGTAGATATTTGCAGTGAACCTCTTCCCAGTTATTGGGCCAGCCAGGCACCGTAGGGCATATCCCCACGCATGCACTCAAAGGCATTGCAGCAACACATAAAAATGTTCTGACATTATTGTTTATATAGACATTTATAAAGCCTTCACACGTTCACGCATAAAAACTGTTTCTGACATTATTTATATACACGTTTATAGCCTTCACACATTCACACTTTCTCTCATAAACAGACTTGTACAATAAATACTATAAAGCTGTACATATAGAAGATTTACAAATCCAGTCTGATAAAATTCCACATAGAAGCTAACATTGTTTAAGCGATTCAGTCTTTTCTTACTGCTGAGCGAGGACAAGCTGCTTTTCATGTGATTTCACTTTCAAACTCTCTCTCTCTCTCACACACACACACACACACACACACACACACACACACACACACACACACACACACACACACACACACACACACACACACACACACACACAAACAGACAAATGACTAGAAGCTGAGGCAGGATGTGTTGTAAACATTATATTTGGATCAACCCTGTTGGGGGATGCAAGAGAGCCGCCATACGTTTCGCTGTGCCTTTTAGCGGAGAGCTTAACTCGCTTTTGGGAAACGCTAAGGCTTAATGCAAGGGCTCCTAAAGAGCTGAAAGATGTTTATGTACGGCATGTGTTTATGCATTGATGTTTGTGTATTTGTGTAGTCGTATCTCAGCAACAAGCTTTATTCTGAAGTGGAGCGCAATGGGTGGATTTTTCAACAGCCGGACAAGATTTGGGTATATCGGCTTTAAATGCAAGACACAAAGAGATAGATTAGCAAGTGTACAAAAATAAATATATCAAAAACAAAACTAAAAGACAAAACTAAATGTCAACCTCACTTTGTACTGTTTAAATGATATATTAATGTTGCATGGTGATGCTAATATTTTCACAATCACCATGCTTTTTGTATTCATAGTTATCCACCAAAATCCTGCCATTATCTTAATTCTATTTATTATCTTTTATTGTTGTGTATGTGAAGAAGAACAAATACACCATCTCAAGACTTATGAAAGGGAAAAAAAATGCTCCGTGGAAATGTTGTATTCTGGGCTGAGATCCTGGTAAAATGACAGTGAAATATGATAGAGGAAGAGAACTCAGCATCCTACGGATCCACAGTGTGAACACTGGCCCAGCAGAGCGCGGGGACCCCTGGAGATATTGCCACTGCTCTGTGCAAATCCAATCATGAGAAGTTTTTCTGAGCCAACGGGGACCATCACACCTGCTGTGTCCCCCGGGTGTTAGCAGGAAGTTAGCCTAATATATAAAGTCGGCAACCAGTCCTCGATAGGCATTGTGCTCCATCTGGGAAAATGATGGGGTGTCTTAGGAAAGATTGCCTCCCTCATTTGGCCCACCGAGAGTTAATGCTGTCGTCTTATTTCTAAAACAAATGTATTTTACAATTAACCCATACATTAACAGATGACTATACCCTGTCTTATGCTATCAGTTACTATTATGAATTGTAGCTTTTTCTTCCAGGTTGTTTTACAGCACTGAGAAGTATTGTTTAGTATTTGTGAGCTTGACTGACTCCAAACTTTAGATTCACGTCTAAGGCCATCCGGTGGCATCCTGAGGGCTCAGGATGGGTTGTTGTTGTTTTCTTTTTTTTTTCTAAAATTTTTATCCCACGATTTTGTAACCCTATTTTTTACACCCAGTGCCAATTGTCTATGTAATCCTGGGCACTACCTTCCCTCTGCCAACCTAGGGAGGCCAGGGCCGAGCTCATGCCTCCTTCAATGCATGAGAGCCAACTGACCTTCTTATCACCTGACAGGGGAGAGTTTCCCTGGTTGGACGTAGCGCGTGGAAGGAACACGTTATTCCAACCAGTTCCCTTCCCCTCCATCAGGCGCCCCGGCTGGCCATGGGGAGGCAGTGGGTTGTTGTTGTTTTCACGTTCTCACATTTTACCCCGGTGACAACAGTGAAGTAAACTTTTCAGCACAACTTTGGTGGCATTTCAGAGGCACAGAAGACTGCTCCGTTTTAAACACTGCATTCTTTTAGCTGCTGTGATGTCACACTCTATAGTATATGTGCAGAAGGGTGTGTTTTTTTGGAGGTGAAAACAAAGGTGTGTCCTTGTCTCCGAGCGGGATTTGGATCCCTTTTTTTGGCTCCGAAGCTTGAAAAATTAATCTTTGGAATTAATCCTATTTTCCCCCTGCAGTATGATACTTAACCATGGTTTTACGCTAGGACATAATAATATACCATTTTATATCGTCCGTCTCACAAACACAAAACTGATACTTGTTTGCACCTCCAAGACAATGGAGGTCTCGGCCACGCCCCAAAATACCCATATGTGTCTCAAAGAATGAACTCACTTAACAACAAATACCGTATATAATGTTGGAAATCATAGATAGCGTCCCTTTGATTTGTCTCAGTAATCACACAAGGACTTTTTCTATTGGTCTTTAGTGTCCTGCTGTGAAACTTAAAACATTTACCAAACTTTACAGCATGTGTACCGATATGCATTTGATCTATTTTCCATTTTATTTCCAGCAAAGAGGTCAGTTCATTTCAATTATGATCTTATCAACCTGCATGGCGGAGGATGCATGTTAACCACAATATGCGCTATACTTTGTCATAAGACAAATAGTGGAAATAGCACATTTACAAGCTCACAATGATGTGTTGTGAGCATGTATAAAATATAAAATCTGTTATTTTGGAATTTGTGAAGATTTTTTAAATGTTTCCTAAAATAATGTCGGCAGGATTAATGTGGTTAATACTGTGTATGCATGAACATACGCAGCCCATTTTCCTCCCAAGAAATACAGCCTGCACTACCGCATCAGAAGACTATACATAAATAACACATGACGGCTGCCTGTCTACTCCTCTTTGTTGCGCAACAGTGACACGCGGGCGGCACAGCGACTCTCGCGTTTATCGATTCATCTCCTATGAACTTGAACAGCCGAGATCCCTAGAGCTCCCTCTCATGGGAGACACTACATCATGATCATCATCCTCTGATTAGACAATCAATCAGTCAATACGGAAACCTCTGCGGTGCGGTAAGAACCAGGAGCCATACATGAAGCCAGAGATTTATTTAGTAATAAAGTATGAGTGACAGACACAGGCTAGGGGGGGGGGGGGTGGTTAGCCTGCGAGGAAAGGAAGTCTCCGCGTCACAAACAGAGACGTGGTAAATCGCTGGATGGTGACGGAGGTTTCCGCTCCCCGACAGCAGTGGGGCTGTGATCGGGGGAGGGGTAATGGGGATGTGTGTGTATATGGATGGAGTGAGGCATATATCTCTAATGGTGTCTCTATTGCCCCCCCCCCCCCCTCCCATAGAGGCATAGGAGTGTCCATTCAGTATCAACCTGGCATCCCTATTTTTGGGCAAATATTTTCAAAAATAGCAGATCTACAAGCTCCGAACTGATATTTTCACTATTTTTACATGACACGATTGTATGACGAACTATAAAATAGGGTTTTTACTGATTCATGTCTGACCCCAGAGAGCGGGTCGCGTGCACGCCACATGAAACCTCGTAGCTCCGAACAGCCTTCTGGGAGTGTGCATATGGTGAGTGTTCGGCTCATGTGGATGCAGCCTAGTAATATGTATGGTATTTATTTATGTGGTAGTAGGATTTCATGAATTGCTATATGTCCTGTGTATTGTATGCTTGTGCATGGGTGATTTGGTATTGATTGGTTGTTCTGTCTTAACAGGTGGTGATCAGTGGTCACTGCTTTAGTCCACAGCTATAGGGTATTCAGTTTATTAAGATATACACAAATCCACGGAGCGCTGCCCTGGGCGCAGCCATTGCTGCGGTGTCAACGCTCCGCGGACGCGACACCGCAGCAATGGCCGCCTACAGGCAGCTACAGGCAGCGCGTCTGTGGATTCGTCTATAGAGTATGGTCCAGTCTGTCTGAGAATCCACACACTAAGTTATGACGTGGATGGTTTACGGCAGGAGCTTGTAAAAAAGAAAAAATATATATAGCACTGTTTCTCTGGCCTTGTCCACTCACTGTTCTATCCCTCTATGTCTCCTGGGAGCTGACTTAGCCTTGTTACGCACCTCCGTTCTTCCATCCTTCCATACTGTACCTCTATACTTCCATGTATGTTTGTGTACATCCCAGAGATCCCTCTTCTCTCTCTCTCTCTCTCTCTCTCTCTCTCTCTCTCTCTCTCTCTCTCTCTCTCTCTCTCTCTCTCTCTCTCTCTCTCTCTCTCTCTCTCTCTCTCTCTCTCTCTCTCTCTCTCTCTCTCTCTCTCTCTCCCTCCCTCCCTCCCTCTGGGTTTTCATGAGTATTTTTCCATGAATCCACATGTCAGTCCAAGCCTCCTTGCTCAAGTGGCAATTGACTTTAATTACTTGCAGGGGTGTGAGGAACCCAACAATATTCCCAGAGATGGCCCCTACACCCCCCGCCCCTCTCTCTCTCTCTCTCTCTCTCTCTCTCTCTCTCTCTCTCTCTCTCTCTCTCTCTCTCTCTCTCTCTGCCCTGTTATCCTACCTAATCCGTTCCCTATCTGATTGTGTGTGTGTGTGTGTGTGTGTGTGTGTCTGTGTGTGTGTGTGGGGGGGGGGTTGTTGAGCTTTCTTCTTTCTGTACCACTCTGTTCATATTACTGCAGAGAGCAATATGCTCCATGTGACAGAACACCGGGTACAACTGTTTAAACATTAGCTGTTCTTCATGTGTGGGTGTGCATATGTGTTTAGTTGCAGAAATGTGCGTCTGAATGTGTGTGCAGGTGCAGAAAGGTGTGTGTGTGTGTGTGTGTGTGTGTGTGTGTGTGTGTGTGTGTGTGTGTGTGTGTGTGTGTGTGTGTGTATTTGTGTGCGTTGCACTTGCGTGTGTGTGTGTGTGTGTGTGTGTGTGTGTGTGTGTGCATCTGGTTGGGTGCAGCTGGCAAATTTTAAAGAGCCTTAAGGGCTTTATTCATCTGTTTTGTTGTGAGATGTTTCATTAAAGAACATCAAAAGTCTCTCTTCTCGCCCTGTTTTTCACGCCATCTCTCTTGACTCCCATCACCCCAAATCTCCTTCTCCCCTTTATTTTTCCTCCATCAGTTTTTTCCCCCTATTTCTCCATTTTGAAAAACCTCTTTGGACCTCACCCCTTCATCTGTCGCCAAAACACAATCCCTGCCCTACTTGGGAGAAGCCCTTCCTCCCCTCCACGGCAAAAACAATGCACTATCCACATAACGAAATGTAATGATAAAAATGGATGATAAAAAAATAAGTCTGAGGCAGCACGACGTCAGGGCGAGAGGCGCTCTGTTTTTTTTTTTTTTTTTTAATGGAGAGGATGCGATGCCAATTTAGAATTCCTCTCGGCTGACCTGACGGGGCGTTTCTCAGCAAGACAAATGGATAATGGGTTCTGCCTGCCAGGTTAAAGATATTACGGCAGGCAGGGAGAGCCCTGCCGCATCAATCTCAGCCCCCGCCCACAGACCTCCTCCTGAAGAGACTCTTCCTTTCGGTTTCCTGGGGATTCTTTATGGGACATAGTTGTATTTACTGAATACTGTAGATCCCATGTGGGCCTAGCAATGGCCTTAAGGTTACAGGAAACCGTCCTTTTAACTGGAGGGATGCCACTTAAAATCCTCGGATGGACCTGGATGGGATCATCATCTGGGCTGGGAAAGTTGGACTAGAGGAGCTGCAACTGATTATTTTGTTAGCTATTATTCCATCAATTACATTTTCAAATCGAATAATGGAGAATTTTTTATTTTTTTTTATTTTATTTTTTTTTATATCTTACAAAAAATGCACGGAATCTGTCGTCGAAAATTTAAGTGTTCTGTCGTCTGTACGTCTGTTTTTCACGTATCTCGAGAACCGTCCTACCGACCGACTTCAAACTTGGGACGCACGTCGCCGCCGACCCAAGGGAGTTGAGTGCACGCCGTTGAGTCGGTCGGTTCTGTACAACCGCTGAGTTCACCGTTACAGCCCATACATAGGCATATATGGAGATCCGGTTGTCCAGAACCGCAGATCCGACACTTGAAGAGAATTCTAATCAAGAGTGTTTCATTTTTGTGACTAATTGCCGGCTTGCTGAAAGAGGACACAAAGCCAGAGAGAAATGTGACTTAGCTTGCACTCTTCAAAATTGTCAGATTTTTGCTCTCCTCTCTTGGACAGTTCAGCTGAAATGTTGATATTTCTGAACAATCACTACTCACTGGAACATATGATGCAACACAGTATTTAAGGCTCCAAACTTCCTTCACGGTTCTTACTTTTTTGTTTTTTTCTCTCTCTCTGTCTCTGCTTGAAGCTTTCCCTATCTCCCATAGCCTAATTAACCCCTGGAAATGTAGAATAATGCGCTGTGGCTGTGTGCTGGGGAAGGAGGATGTCAGTAATGTTAGTGATGGAGTTCTACATCTCTAAGACCTGCCTGGTGCCAAAGTTATCACTGTTCTGCCACGTGAAACTTCCCTTAGGCCCTACCATGCATGTAGGCTTGGACGCACGCACGCACGCACGCACACGCACACACACACGGACACACGGACACACGGACACACACTATATAGGGGAAATTAATACAGTAACTCGATTTGATGTGTAAGACTGATTGGCATGAAAGCGTAGAGAGGGTGTGGCTGAGTGTGCTTTAGCGTTCCATCACCTGACATCATCCCAGCCTCCTAATGGACAAGAGAGAGAGACAGACAGACAGACAGAGAGGGTTAGATGGAGGGAGTGGGGGAAGAGGGGTGATACAGTAAGAGTGAAAGGGGGTACGTGGGAGGAGGAAGAGGAGGATGGCGGACAAGAGTGACGGAGAGCTGAGTGGAAGTAGACTGTCGTAGTTGGGCGAAGTGTGACAAGTGTCACCGGTTTGGTCCCCTTCCATTCCATTGCTTTTAACTTTCTCCCCTTCTGCTGTGGGGGTGTGAAGTCCACCACTCTCCTCCCTCACCGAAAGTCTCCCTGCAGCCAATTATGGCTGCCTGTCCTTGACAGGAAATGGCAGTGAGGGTGGCTAAACAGCGGAGCTAAGCTTATTTCAATAAGTGGGCATGCACGTGTACATGTATGCACACAGACACACACACAGACCCCTTCAGCATACTACACTTTACACATGCATCGATATATCCATCCAATCCAACTTTATTTATAGAGCACATTTCAACAACATAGTTAACGAAAGTGCTGTACAGTAGGCATAACAACACCTAAAAAATATAATGCAATACAAATAAACACACAATACAATTAAACATGAGTAGAAATATCAATATGGGTTAAAAGCCAAGGAATAACAGCAAATGTACAGTATGTACAGTATATACAGCACACGTTGCACATGTAATTATTGTCTGGCTATGTCTTGCTATGCATGTCTGGCTATGCATCACCTTTGCAACAGGTCATAACAGCAAAATGGTGGTCTACTAAGAACTAAAGACACTTGTCATGAAGGGATTGAATAATTCTGAAACCAGCAGTAGTCATTAAAAGTGGCATTTATCATTATCATTACACCAGACCACCAGAGTATATTATTTCTAAAAGTGTTTTATTTATTATGTCATAGAAATGTCAGGGCAACACGTTTACCAGGGTGTGGGCATTCACCTGTCTGTATGCTTTGATCTTCACCAGTGTACTTTTACACAATCCCTATATGAACTCTGGTGGCATAAAAATCCTTTAGAAACCTGTCTCCTTCCTTTTGTCTACATCTTGTCTTCATGACTGAAATCAAATCAATAATTGAAATCAATTTATATTCATGACTTAACAAGAAGTAAGAACATTGCCCCTACACACACTTACGCGCGCACATACACGCGTTCATCTACCTGTCAAAACATCCGTACTGTATATGTCTCGATGTGGCATGATGTAAATGATCAGCAGCACCTCTCCACACAACCTTGCTGGTTATTAGTAAATGTTGTTAATATCCTTCCGCCTGTTGCTGATATTTATCCTGCCCTGCATTCACTCCGCTGCCTCGCCCACACGTTGGCACGTTGTTCAAGGTTAGAGGTCATAAGTGTTTTGGGGTGAACTGGAGGTTAATACATGCTGGAGAGTTGCGTTGCAGCTGCCGGTTGTGTAAGAGTAGAGCTGAGAGGGAGACCTTTAGGCCTTGCTGCGTACAGAACCACCAGCACATGTTGCTAGCTGTCTGTGGCGTAGGTGGGTTGAGGAGGAGAGGAGTGTTTTGGCGTGTTCAAGAGAGATCTAAACGTGCCAATAAATAATGAATCATTGGAGGTCACCGATGTCATATCAACTAGGCATTTTGTTATCCGAGTTATTTCCATATATTTATTTATTTATTTGATACTTTGGCTGGTTTTGTTACAGTACTGTGACAATAATACTTGTGCTGTGTTGTAGCTTGTGCTGATCGGTCTGTTGCCGTTTCTACATACCGCAGTTGACAGATTAACACAAGCTAAAACCGCCTCTTTGCTACACAGCAGCGAACTAATCAGCACAGCCACAGTTCCACCACGCACTGATACTGGCACTGTTTTCAACCTCACACTACTTTCATGTCATGGTAGAATGTAGAATTCATGGCCGAGGAGACACTGGAGTTTATCCGTGCACAAGGGAACCATAACAGCGCCTTGATGGTTCACAGAATGACTGTGTGCCAACAAAGGACATGCCAGCAACATACCTTCTGTATTGTGAGCCAACTCTCTATACAATTTTTTTTGATGAGGAGTTCCTCTGTGACAGTAGTTTGTACAAATTTAACACATTAAGGTATTAACTTGTGGTGCTCAAATGCACACTTTTTGTTGTCTTTCTGAATAACTAAGGCTATGAATCTGTCATAAACATAAATATTACCTTTTTTGCCATCAAATGATGAGTCAGTGTGTCATGAACAGTGAACACATGCAGTGTCCTTTAGTCCAGGTGGACAATGGTTTTCTGCCACTGAGCTCACTGCAGCAGTTCAGAATAAGTAATAACAGGATAGATACTGTATGTATTTTTGTTGTTCTTGTTGTTTTTTCATTGATTTGTCCACTCAGAGCCTTCGGCGTGTCGACAGAACACTCCAAACTGTCAAATGGACCTGTTGGTTGGCCCACCGTGACAGCGTTGTCAGAATATAACCTCTCACCGCTCAACTGAGTGTTCAAGTGTTTTGTTTATTTGCTTGTGGCGCCGTTAGTTTGTTTTTATAATTATGTGTACAACCTGCATGCACCCATTATGATAAAAGAGGGAGGGAGGGAGGGAGAAAGAGAGAGAGGGGGGGGAGAGCAGGAGCGGAATGGGTTGAAGAGACAGGCGTTACGGAGGAGAGAGCAGAAGTGTAGAAAAATAATGCACAGGGAGAAGCCCAGAGAAAAACAGATAGATAGATAGATATTGATAAGTGAAAGTTTGTGTTTAACAGCTGTGGCATGGCTCTGCTTCTCTCCATTTCCTCCCTCTCCCTCTCTCACCCTCCCCGTTCTAATTGCTCTCCCTTAATTCCCAGTGCCCCTGCACCATACAACATGGCACATGCTCACCATACCCAGGATGCTTTTCTATCAGCAACGTTGATAGCACCAGCTGTGTTTGGCCGACAGGCTAAGCAAACAGGGTATGGAGAGCCATAAGGCGCAGACCCCTCAACGGCCCCGATATGGCAAACGTCAGCAATTGCTGTGGGTCTGAATTATGCAGAGAGGATCTTGCTCCACCCTATTTATATTTCATCCACATCTCACAATCTGGCGCCTTCTACCGTGATAGTAGCTTGATAATTTATAAATGTTAACCATATGGCGTCTGCATTTTGTGTATGTGTTTACATATGTAGCTTGTTGTTTTGGTAATGCACCAGGTAGGCATGTGGGGGTTGGACATGATCTCTTTATCTTGACAATGCTGTGTCTTACTTATTCTGTTGCACTCAAATGGAGGGATAACACACACACACACACACACACACACACACACACACACACACACACACACACACACACACACACACACACACACACACACACACACACACACACACACACACACACACACACACGTACGCACTCGCGCTTACAAGCACACTCACAAGCATTTGTACAGGCAGGTGATACAATTTTTTTTTAAACAGAATACCTGAGTGGAGAAACATAACAATGCATCTGCTTCCATGCCGATCTAGTGCATGATACAATTAGGTAATTCATATCCTATATCATGCGCTGTGGCATGTATTCTGAACAGGCTCAGTCAACTTCAATTTTGGATCAACATGGCAAGGTGAAAAAATATCTAAGTGAATGAAAGAGGGTTCTCTATTGTGGGGATGGCAGGAGCTTCAGATACAAAGACTGCTCAGCTGGCTAGTGTTTCAATAGGAACAGTGACTAAAGTGTCATCTATATTTTGATCTATGGGAAAGACATCAATAAATACAGTCGGAAACTGTGGTTGAAAGCGCATATTCATTGATGGTGATGCTTGCGCATTAGTGCGATATGTAAGGAGAAACCGAAGAGAAAATCTTCCTCAGGTGACTGAGAATGTCAATGCAGGATGTGATCAGACTGTGTCAGCAAGAACAGTCCATCACCAACTATATATAGAGAGGGGTGTTATAGTTGGGTTGCAGTGAATAAACCCCTCATTACAAAGATTAATGTATATCTCAGTGATGCAAAATCCGGCACGGGTCTACAGAGTTCTGGGAAAAAGTGATATTTGTCTAGTGTGAAGAAGGGGGTATCATGCACCCCCTGGAAATATACTTCTAACTAGAAACATTCCGTAGAATGTTTAAGTGTGCCTGCAGCTCGCTAGACCTATACCATTCGATTCTCAGATTTTCAGTTTCAGTTTTTTTAAACAATTATTCAAAGAGTTTCAAGTGCTTGTTTCACCCACTTCCGGTGGTCTGAGGCAAAAACGGATGTCGTATTCTGGATTCGCAAACCCCCACTTAGGGGGGCGGGGGGGTGTAGGTGAAGTTTCAGAGTGTTTTGGGCACTTTCTTAACATGGGTTTCCAATGGGGGACAGAAGTGGGCGTGGTTAAGTAGTTTTTTGCGGACCAAACTATTTCCGGGTCAAGCTGGAGTAAGTGGTCTAGATTTTGGGTATTGGAATTCAGCTAATTACTTCCAACCGGACTCCTCTGGGAAACTTTGTGGGAGCCAATCAAAGTTGAGAAGACCTGGTGTGAAAAACTGGAAAAACATAAATTGGCGAATGTGAGCTTGTGGGATGTTGAGAATGACTTCTAACCCAACATTTTCGGTCCGTCTTTCAGCAGCGGGCAAGGGCTCAACTGGGCGGGCAGCTGCCTGCGTTGCCCAGCGCTGGCTATGCTTCATGCTCTGGGAAACTTCATAGGAGCCAATCAACGTTGAGAAGACCTGGTGTGAAAAACTGGAAAACATAAATTTGCCAATATGAGCTTGTGGGATGTCTAACTCGGGGTTTGTGGGGGTGCTGAATCCATTCCATACCATAAGCTATGTGAGGACACCTACCTACTTGGTAGAAGCTCATATTGGCCAATTTATATTTTCCAGTTTTTCACACCAGCTCTTCTCAACTTTGATTGGCTCCCACAAAGTTTCTCAGAGCAGAAGCGTCATCGCTGGGCAATGCGGGCAGCTGCCCGCCCAGTTGAGCCCTTTGCCTGAAAGACGGATTAAAAAGCTGGGTTGGAAGTCATTCTCAGCTTTGATTGGCTCCCACAAAGTTTCCAAGAAGAGTTTGGTTGGAAGTAATTAAGAGGTGTTAGAAGACACCTTTATGAACACATTGGTGAAGAAAGCTATTGGTGAGCAATTATTTTGCAGATTGATAAAAAAGTTGGCATAATAATAATTGGTAATTATATTGTAATGGCAGCACTCATTATAGTCAGGGGATATTAAAAACATCTTGGAATAAATTCCTTACCAAAAAAGATCTTCACCAATGTGTTTGTAAAGGTGTCTAGTAACACATCTCACAAAGACTGAAAGGCAGTTTCCCTAGGAGAATTTTTGACAGCTGCTGAAAGTTGGGGTACCCACCATTTCCCTGCATTTCCATAAAGGGAAAAAAAAAATCAAAATTTAATTCTGTTTTAAGTAGCATGTGAGGGGTCAAACTAGGGTGTTTTTATGATTCTGAATCCATTGCAAGCATTTGTTTTGCACCAAAACCACTCCTTGGGCTAAAAATGGCCATAGCCATCCTTTTCCAGGTATACTTTTTGTGTAAAAAGCCCATTGAGATTGGGCTGTTTTTAACCCAAGGAGTGGTTTTGGTGCAAAACAAATGCTTGCAATGGATTCAGAATCATAAAAACACCCTAGTTTGACCCCTCACATGCTACTTAAAACAGAATTAAAATTAGATATTTTTTTCTCCCCTGCATGGAAATGCAGGGAAATGGTGGGTACCCCAACTTTCAGCAGCTGTCAAAAATTCTCCTAGGGAAACTGCATTTCAGTCTTTGTGAGATGTGTTACTAGACACCTTTACAAACACATTGGTGAAGATTTTTTTTGGTAAGGAATTTATTCCAAGATTGGAAATCTTTCTGCTAATATCCCCTGACTATTAGCACACCAGCACAAGTAAGTGATCACTTTAAGAAGGATACAAGAAGAGTGGGCACTAAGGAAGGAAGAGTGGGCACCTCAATGCAAAATTGGCTATTTTCACCAAAATTAGTTGTCGAAAGTTCGATGATGTTCTAATCATGTATACTTCACATTACTTACAGTTACAGTTTTCCAAATATTACATTTTTAACATTTTGGACAAAATAGCCAGGGGGGTGCATGATACCCCCTTCTTCCCACTCTACTATATGGGCAGATGAGTCATCGGTCATCATAATCTCAACCAGTGGGCGAGTGGTGTACACCAAGAGAACAGTACAGGCCTGAATGCATGACCCCAACAGTGAGTTTATGCTGTGAGGGGCATTTTCCTGGCATTGTTTGTTTGTGTGTGTGTGTGTGTGTGTGTGTGTGTGTGTGTGTGTGTGTGTGTGTGTGTGTGTGTGTGTGTGTGTGTGTGTGTGTGTGTGTGTGTGTGTGTGTGTGTGTGTGTGTGTGTGTGTGTCTGCCTGCGTGCGTGCGTGCGTGTCAACATTGCATTCTTCTTCAAAACTCCTTTTATTTTGTGAATTGTATTGTATGCCATGCATTATTCACACACCGAGAGAGAGAGAGAATGAGCGAGAAGAAGTGATAACTTAAAATATATGGGAACAGATTAAACATTTTAAGTTAGGTTCAGGGCCAAACCTTTTATCTTAAACTCTACCTCTTGTTTCCCCTTGCGTGTCTCTTTATTCGTGACAGTCTCCGGCAGGCATCCACATCCCAGTGAGTGACAGCGTATATACACTCCTCCCATCCACCCTTCCCTCTCTTCTTTTATCACTCCACTTGTCTCTGTCTCGCTTTCTCTTTTTATTCTCCAACTCTGTCACTCTGCCTGTCACACCTGGATACAATGATATGATGGAGGAAAGTCCTCTTCCTGGGAGGTACACAGTACGCTCCAGAGAATTAATTTAACTACTTAAACCCTCTAGTCTTTGTGAATCGGACCTGAGTTACAACTGTACTTTATCGTCTACACCAAATATAATAATATATAAAAATAGCCAGCTATATATTTTTGGCAAATGTTCCCCCCAGAATAGGCACGCTGAGGCAACTCAGAGTGTAAACATTGATCTGGTTCCGTTCAGAGTTAAATTAGCACTCCAGACTTGACTGTGAAGAAGGCATCTATCTTCAATAGGCATATGTGAAAATGTATAATTTTGGTAAACAATTACAGACATTGTTTGGAAAACATGTACCAATTAACAAACCAACAACTGAAAAGGTGCTATATGTGCTAATTGCTAAAAGTGCATAGTCTGTGTTATCAACACATTGTCGCCGATGAACAGAAACCTTGTATCTCCATAGTTCATCTTTTTAGGGGGCCAAGCACGTCAGTGCGAAGGCACCCTTTTTTCTGTTCGTTTTCTTCTTCCGCCACTTTTTGCAGTTCTGGCTTAACCATGCAGTAGTTTTTTACGAAACTCTGCATGGAGGGTCATGAAAAACTACAGAGAAATTAAACTCACAACCATTGGCCAAAGGGTGGCGCTGTAGCACTCAATATGAAAAAAAGCTTTGAACAGATATAACTCTTGAGCCGTTTGACCTACAGCCATGAAACTTCAATACACGTGTGCGTCTCCTCTTTGAACTATGACATTTACCTTTAGATCTTCCGCCATTTTTTATTTGATGAAAAATGTTAAATTCAAATAGCTCAAAACAGATTTTTCTACACGCATACCAATCGCTTAAACATATCTTACTCCAATTGGCCAAAGGAGGGAGCTATAGCAATCGTTTGAAAATGCTAACCTTGAACAGGCATAAGTCATGCCTCGTTTGGTCATGAGGAACACATCTGTCCTTAGATTTTCTGCCATTTTGAGTAGTTCAAAAAACACTTAAATCCGTTCTTCTCCTGGGATTTTTGATCAATCTGCGTGAAACTTTCTACACACAATATACGGACCATTATCTAAAATCCACTTGAAGATGAGTATGTACGTAAAAAAAAATAAAGCCTCCATGAGACAATGAATATTGTAGAGGGTATGGGTTCATAAAATTAAATTAAACTAGAGTCCCAGGGGTCCTCAACAGGCGGACCGCGGTCCATGACCGGACCGCGGGACACCGCGTTTTTTTTTTTTTTTTTTTTTTTTTTTTACCCTAAAACCGAAATAAAGTAACAAAAACGGGGGAAAAAGTACCCGAATCCGCCAAAATCCGCGAAAAAAATCTGTGCGGACCCTAGCCTTATTCAAAAACGTATTTGTGGTCCTGCAAGATTTGTTGTTGAGGACCCTAGACCATACCCGTGGGGGGATATGCGCACATGATCTGGCAACCCGGGAGCCAGCAAACACAAAAGCGCTAATAAACAGCAGACAGGCTTCTCTGTTACGTGCACATGGTAATGGTCAATGGCTGTGTGCAAATTCAGATCAATTGCTCCAGCCACTGAGGAGAAACGGGCAGAACCAATTTTGGCCTCACCACTACACCACGCACCACTATAGAGGTTTGTCATATTAGGATTAATAATCCTAATTAGGAGGATTAATAATAATACAGGATTAATAATAATACACTTGTGCATGGATGGGCCTCTTTCTCGCCATAGCATTATATATAAATTACCGTATTATTTACTGCAGGTCCACTTTTAAAAAGACAACATGAAAAGTATTTTGTGACATGTGTGTATAGTGAAACAGGGGCATGGTGCATTACAGAAGTTAAAACTTTATGTTTTTCAGCAAACTTAAACAGGGCTGTTGTAGCTGAATGGGTAGAGAGGACGCCTGGAATACAGAAGGCCACAGGTTTGATTCATGGTGCCGGCTAAACCGATTAGCCAGGAATAGTGATGAAAAGCTATAGCCTAATTAGAATACAACAATTGTTTCTGTTGTGTAGAGGTAAATTGGCAACAAGAGTTTGAAATCTGCCATTATAAGCAACATAATAAAGACATGTATTTTAATGTCCACAATCCCTCAAAACTCTGCTCAGCTGTTTCCAAAGCTCATTTGCATGCCATTTTTTCTCTCAAGTTCAGTCTATTATGCTTCAATGCCTTATTGCACATATTGCATATAACTTTTTGCATATTGCATATTCCATTAAATGGCCCCCGTATTGCTACTTGCAGCTATATTTATGTTGTTGGTTAGTTTTTTTTTATGAATAATGCCCTATTTTGACTTTGCCATAAGACAGTGCCACACAAAAGTAGCAAAAACAACACAATGTGTTCACAGCCACTTTTAGCAGCATTGTCAATATGCTTTATTTTTAGTGTAGGTGCTCACGAGATCACCTACACTATATTATTTCTAAAGGTGTTCATTATTTCACAGAAAGGTCAGGGCAACACATTAACCAGGTTGTGAGCATTCACCTGTCTGTATGCTTTGATCATCACCAGTGTTGGACATAGAAACATTAGGACTACCTTTTACACAATCCATATCTGAACTCTCATGGCATAAAAATCCTTTAGCAACCTGTCTCCTTCCTTTCGTCTACATCTCGTCTTCATGACTGAAATAAAATCAATAAGTGAAATCAATTTATATTTATGACTTAACAAGCTGAAAATTGCTCTCCCCCCACACACAAACGCACACACGCGCACGCGCGCACACACACACACACACACACACACACACACACACACACACACACACACACACACACACACACACACACACACACACACTCAGAGGCAACTGTGCATACCCAATCTAACAGGCAAACAACCACATGCAAATATTCACATTTATTATAGGATACAATCACACAGCACCTTACACACACACACACACACACACACACACACACACACACACACACACACACACACACACACACACACACACACACACACACACACACACACACACACGCTACACATTATTTAATATATTCTTTAAAGAAACCCCATATCACAGGCCCCTGACACTTTAGAATTATAAATACTGTACAAATACGCGCGCACACACGCACACACGTGCATTCTCGCCTGTGTGTGTGTGTGTGTTTGGAGGGGGGGTTGTTGCTTAGCAGCATAACGTATTAATCCCGATAACAAAATTCTGGGAAATGTGTACCGGGAACATCATTTGTTGTCTTGTATATTGTTTCTTCTTCTGTGTACACAAACACACACACACGCACACATGTATGCAAGAAAATCCACATGCACAGTAAGAGTTTACAAGTAATTAAAAGACAGTTATGAAGTTGCACACAGCCTCTCCTGTGGTGACACCTTTGATGGGCTAATAATCAGTTTCCACCAAACCCTGTTCGAGAAGTCACATATTAAATATGCATGCCACCATAATGACACAGGCTGCTTAATTAAATGAGAGTAATATGGTGTTATTTCACTGGAACAGCAGCATGAATTCTTAATGCTAGTTATGGCACCAATTAATTTCTCCTCACATACATGCAAATCTCGCTAACATGCAAGTCTCATTTGTAAGTTTTGTGCTAACAATGCAATTTCAGTTCAACGATTATTATCTTTCAACACGTTATTACGTATAGAAAAGTTTAGTTTGGCATCTCTGCTAACAGCATGAGAGGAGGTGTTGCCCTGGTTCACTCCACCAGCATTGGTGTGAATAAATAAAAACTAGAGCTGTGGAATCGTTTCAGTTTTATGTGAGTCAAATACCCCAATTAGTGTTTCACAGCATCTATTCATATCACCTTTATTTTATTTGTATTTCTCAGGGACAGTGCTTATTAATAAACATTAATGTGAAATATGCCTGAATTAGCCCGGAGGCTAGTTTTTGTCCATAGTCCCTGACCAGTTGTAAAGAATCAAGAAACAAATGTAAAACTAGAAAAGTGCACATATCTCTGCCAGGCTGGGTTACCTAGCCAGGGCTGTCTATGGGTTACAGCCTTCTACAACATACAGTACAACTTGTGACATCTGTGGTGCCCCTTATGGGCAGAAGTGAAAGTGCTTTGAGGTGTGCTTTATAGAGGACCCGCAACATTTGATTTTAATTCGAGGTTGATTGGATGTTGCGTTCATGATATATGGAATTCTTTGTAAGAATAGAATTATATTCTATATATATTTGTCTCCGCCAGGCCGAAAGGCATGGCCGGCCGAGACTATGTTTTGCACCCTGTCCGTCCGTCCGTGTGTCCATCCGTGTGTCCGTCCGTGTGTCCATCCGTGTGTCCGTCTGTCTGTGACTAGCTAATGTCCGACACCGTTGGCCCGATCGCTGCGAAACTGTTCACACACACTCCCTGGATGCCAAAGCCAAACCTCTGCCCTGAATTTATAGCGCTATTTGCAAAATATCTTTTTTGATATTACTCCTTCAGATTCTGTCCAAAAATCACGCAAATCGGTACACAGTATCTCTATAGTCATGTGATCAAGACGGATGTGTCCAATATTTCATATTCCATCCTAATTGGCTAACATTGGCTTCCAAAGTTTGCAGGATAGGTCAGCTTTGAACAAAATGCCTCAATCATGAACGCAGCGTGCGATTTCCGTGAAATTTTGCACACATATTCCCACTAGGCCGAGAAATGGCACCCTTTTCACATTGGCCTATTTTAGCGCCACCAGGAGCCCACAATAACCTACCTGACCTGGCGGAGACCTGTGGTCCGAGGAGCACTTTTTCTAGTTTAAATGATCAAACCAACAAGGTAAATAGTATATAGTTAATGACTAGTGAGTTAAATGTATAATTTGCCATGAAATGTTGATAAAAAACTTTCTACTGTGTCTAAACTTAATGCTGTGTGCGCAAAAATCTTTACCATAGACTCGCAGTGTTAAGTTTCGCACATGTGTAGTTCACTCTTCAATGCAAGTAAATGTGTGTGCAGGTTTGCTGCGCCTAGTGCATAGATATCACTACACATAGAGAACTGCACTGACTACTGCTGTTCATTCCAACTGGTGAGCTTCACTTTCTATGCCTGTTATGTCTATGCTGACTGAGTTATGCTTCGATGCATGACGGTATCGTCGATTGTACAAGCCCACAACACGTCGTGGAGGGGAAAAGCACCGTGGAGGCATGAAAAGCACCACAACTCGTTGAGTTCTCAAGAGAAAACATCTTAGCACAGTCTGTGGTGATTGTGGTTGTAAACAAGTTTGTGAGCAGGGTTTTCCTGTTGACAGTCTGTCAAGAGCCCTCACATGTTCATGTGGGTTCTTCCTCAGCCTCCCGTGGCACACTCAATAGCAATAAACAAATATTTTACTGCCAGGAGAACTTGTTCTCATTAACAGGAAATGCTAATTAGCGTCAGTTGGATTACAGCGACATTGACTTCCTGTTTGTCATTTTCCCTTCCCTTCTCTTTCCTGTCAAATGCCAGCTCACCTTGAGTGGGTATTATTCATTCACCACAACTGATTATCAGCAAAGGACCTTGTTTCATAAAGGAAGTCATTAAGCTTTTGCCTTCCCGTTAATAACAAATGAAGACTTAGTCTTCACCTCTTGGTGTCGGGATGCCCAGTGTGATTAGAGGCATAAAGTCAAAGTCTTCTCATTAAACGTAAGATAAGACAGAAAATAGGCTGACATATGTTGATCCCTGGTGTTAAACTGGGAATCCAGCAAGAGAGAGATGAGAGAGATGCCTTACAGGTTGACAGTACATCATGAGTAGTGGCCTGAATTAGAATCAGAATACATTTTATTGTCTCTTGGATTGTACCAATTATTAATAGTCATAAATCACATGCCACCTCCCCAGATTGTGTCGGTCTCCTCTTTGATTATGTCCATTCAGAACACAGAGACATTTGCTGGTATTATTTGCTGTTTATCTACTGAGGGATTCAGCCACAATTCTGCGAAAGCTATATTGTATGTTACAGTTCCTCAGATCATGCTCATATATATATATAATCCTAGCTTGTATCTATTTTATTGAGGATCGATTGGAGATTTGCGGACATACTGTTTGTCGTCACCTGCCCGATCTTTTGCCTTGTCATTGTTGCTGTTGTTGCTGCTGGTGCTGCTCCCAGCGCCATGGTCGTTGCTATTTCCATTTCAATTGTTCCTCCGGAGAATGCACACGTGTGCACGCCATTATTAAGTCAGTCGAACATTTGATCGTGTGGTCAGTTATAGCTGACTATTTTAAGTACATTTGCCACCTTGGGAACAGCGCTTACATAACCTTTGAAACTTAACTGTGCATGTGTGCGCATGATTTGGCGCATCTCTATCGCTCAATCTATCTCTCCCTCTCTGTCGCTGTGTGTGTGTGTGTGTGTGTGTGTGTGTGTGTGTGTGTGTGTGTGTGTGTGTGTGTGTGTGTGTGTGTGTGTGTGTGTGTGTGTGTGTGTTTGAGTGTGTGAGTGTGTGAGTGTGTGAGTGTGTGAGTGTGTGAGTGTGTGAGTGTGTGAGTGAGTGAGTGAGTGAGTGAGTGAGCGAGCGAGCGAGCGAGCGACAGACAGACAATAATAATAACAGTTCTTCGCCATAACAATGTCGGTGTGACTAAGAGACTTGCTGAAATTGCTTTTTATTTTTTTACATGCATGGAGTGTCTACTAGTTTTTTTTCTAGGCACAGGGATAGTATTGTAATTGGCTGATAGTAGATCCCATATGCTGGATGGACAGTTTGCAGCCGATTGCTATTCCATAGCCTCGCGGACACGTATCCCATACGTGGGACGGTGCGTTTGAGATGATCAATTCACAAACATTTGTCAGTTGTCATTGACCAATTTAAAAAATATTCCGGATTTGAGTTCCAAGATGATGCTGATTGGCTTAGTATTTTTGCGAGATTAGCTACAGACAGACTGACCCGCAGTGGTGAAAATATAACCTATAACCTGCTCTGCCTTCAGTCAGGCGGAGATGACAAACCTACCGGTATATAAACAACAATGAAATACATTCTCTGGCAGCAGCCAATCACTGAACCACACAACTAAAATTTGGTATAGCATGCATTGGTTATGACTCGAAACCGCCATGAGCAACGGAGCTTTCTGAGATCTCACTAGTGATGCCTATTAGAAGCCACTCGGCAGGCACTGCAACCTTCAAAATGTTCAGCGGAAGACCAATAAAACCTGAACGAGGGATTTGTCCACAGGCTTATCCTGTGGCCCAAAAATATTATCGACCCAGAAACATAATCTTTGGATGACTTCGAGACCCCTCTATGCTTGAATGACCGTGTGGTTCCAGCAGGAGTCCTGCAGAATCATTCTGAATCACTCTCTACTGTGTCATGTGACACATGTTTCCTCTTATTTAGTCTTAATTCAGGCTCCCCCTGCTTTTGTGAATGTGGTTTCCCGTTGTCCCTTCAAACAGCATCAAATTATTTACTCCTATTTGCCCCCATTTATCCACCATAATCTGATAGCTTTGCAGAATCAATGTTAATGTGTTTTATGAAATGTTAACTTTCTGCCAACAAAGCCTTTCCTGATTAAATATCGACAAAGGAACATCATGCTCTGCTGCCATTTTGAATATATTGATTTGTACACCTGGAACATATACAATTGCTTTAACAAGGACAGATGAGGATCGGATTTAAAGGCCCAGGCCACAAAATATACCAATGTGACCTCTTTTGGTGTATCAAGTGTAAAGAAATTACACCAAGTCATAGAGATGAGAGCACTGATTTGCATTTGATTGCATTTGATTTGACCCTCAGATTGCTGTGAAGTTCACACTATACAACTCTCTGTCTTGAAATCGTGTCCAGACAACATGATTGATCGCGACAGGGATCACACACTGCAATATATTTCACCATGACGAAATATGCAGATGCAATATTCTTTTTATTGTTTTTATTCTAGTACATTCTGTATTTTTCCTTATTGTTTATTGTCTTTCATGTTTCTTACTTGATGAGAGAAACTGTGGTATGCAATTTCTCCTCGGACTGCTTCTATTCTATTATATTGATTCTATCTCTGCATCTCCGTCTGTCAGATAGATAGACAGACAGACAGACAGACAGACAGACAGACAGACAGACAGGCAGGCAGGCAGGCAGGCAGGCAGGCAGGCAGGCAGGCAGGCAGGCAGGCAGACAGACAGACAGACAGACAGACAGACAGACAGACAGACAGACAGACAGACAGACAGACAGACAGACAGACAGACAGACAGACAGACAGACAGACAGACAGATATACCACTGTTATTGGTATAATGATCACAGCTCCATTAGTTCAATTAATTTGTCCCTCTTCATTCGCATTATTAAGACTATGTGGGTCGAGGATAATGATTTGTGTAACTTTTAATGAGTGAACCAAGTCAACCAACCTACATCTAGTGCACACTGAAGGGAATGGACAGAGTCATATCCTCGGTTCGTGATCAGTGAAATTATTATTCAACTAGAAAAAGTGCTCCTCGGAGCACAGGTCTCCTGGTGGCACTATAATAGGCCAATGTGAAAAGGGTACCCATTTCTTCTTAGGCCTTTCATTGAGGCATTTTGCTCCAAAAAAAAGTGTTTTGCTGGTGGCGCTATAACAGGCCAATGTTAAAAGAATGGCATTTCTTCCTCTGCCTAGTGGCACTGTGCGTGCAAAATTTCATGGAAATCGCACGCTGCGTTCATGATTTGGGGCATTCTGTTCAAAACGGACCAATCCTGCAAACTTTGGAAGCCAATCTTAGTCAATCAGGATGGAATATGAAAAATCGGACAGATCCATCTTGATCACATGACTATGTCCATCTATCGATTTGCGTGATGTTTGGAGAAAATATGTAGGAGTAATATAAGATTTTTTTTTTGCAAAAATCGGCCATGCTTTCGGCCTAGCGGAGTCAAAAAGTATTCCAATCATGACGAACATTATGTAGGCTACCAGGATAGTAAGAGCTGGCCTTGAAATGAAATATGTCCCAATTTCCTTGTGGTATCTTCTTGTGGCAGTGAGTTGATCAGACAGCCAAAAAGCTGGTGAATTTCCTTTATAGAAATGTTTAATAAAGCATTTCATTACCAGATTAAATTTGCAGAGATCGGTCTAAAATGCTGTAAAAAAAAACAACAACTAAAAAACAACAGCATCACAGAATCAATACAGAGACTTAAGGGCAGTCCTTCATATTACGACGGAATCAGGATTGTTTTTCAAAGCAGTGGGTGTATGTTTGTTACTGCTGATTTTCTCCGCCATCCGTAGCCCATTCATTGAAATGTGATTTCCCCAGACTTATCAGTAGGCAGAGATCTCTGATCGTCTGATTTCGCATGACTAATAGAGATGTTTCAAAAGACACAACCACAAAGGAACTATTAGCATTCAAACATTGCATGGTTGTAATGCAATTTGATATCGAGCAATGAATATCTAGCATCTGAGACACATCCATGTGTGAAGGTGACTTTCTATTTTGATTTGTTTTCAGTCTTTGCATCCTTCTATTATATTTGCATATGTCAGATATCACATAGTTTTTCGGACGGCTAGCAGTGTTACACTAAGAATGGTTTGTCTGACCATCCGTCCAACTGTTCACCACTTTACTCCCAAACATGTACTATAGTGTGCTGTGGAATTTTCTGTACACCTTCATACTCCCCAGGCCGGTGGCCCCTACTGATTTTGGTGACCCAATGGCCCTTGATCTAGCACCACCATTAATAACAATTTAGTCTCCAATCCTTTGGGTGTTTTTTGTCGCTGTACATTTGCACATACAGTACAGTACAGTAGAATTTGGCCACTGTTTTTACCCATCCTAGCATTTTGGAGCAGTGGGTGATATCAGTATAGCGTCCGGGGGACAGTTAGGTGTTAAGTGCTCAGGGACACACTGACAGTGTGAGCCGAGGGGTGGTCCGGAGACCCTTCGGATTCCCAGATGGCCTCTGTACCCATTCAGCTATGGCTGCCCCTGATTCAGCTATGACTGCCACTAGGGTGAACAGGTCCACATGCATCAGATATTTCAACATTTAATGGGGAAGTTGCCGTGAAAATATATGCTCCTAGCAAGGATGAACCCTACTTTGTTAACCCCATGGCCTTGCAGACAGCCAAAAACAACCTTAGGCCAAACTTTCCACTTGCACACAAGTTATCTCAAATGGGCAGATTGCCATGAAACTTGCTAAGTGCATTCATTCTCCCTTGAAGATTAACCATTTCAATGACCCCCATGACCTATCGTCTAGCGACACCCTCGGGACAAGACATTAGCTTTTCATAAAACATATATCAATCAGATTCCATGATGAACACCAATGATTGTGGTCACCTCACTGTTCCTCTAGCACCAATCACTGCACAACCTGGGGACCCCGCTATTGGGAAAGGAAGTCAAAGAAGAGACCCTGCTTCAACTGCAGGAGGGTTTAGTCAAGATATTTTGTTTGAAATTGCCTGTCGAGTTTGTTATTGCATATTTTATTTTATTTTATTTTATTTTATTTTATTTTATTTTATTTTATTTTATTTTATTTTATTTTATTTTATTTTATTTTATTTTATTTTATTTTATTTTATTTTATTTTATTTTATTTTATTTTATTTTATTTTATTTTATTTTATTTTATTTTATTTTATTTTATTTTATTTTATTTTATTTTATTTTATTTTATTTTATTTTATTTTATTTTATTTTATTTTATTTTATTTTATTTTATTTTATTTTATTTTATTTTATTTTATTTTATTTTATTTTATTTTATGCAATTGGAGAGACATCCACCTCCTATACCCAAGTATAGTACAGACCTGTACAGTCTGCAGGAGGTGAATGGACACTAAGGCAGCATCTGTTGACCCCGCTGTATGAATACATTTTTCCAAAAAGAGAGGATGGGAGAAGTTTCCACCACAACAACGTTTATAGGAAACTTGTAAATGCTGAAAATAATTAAGAGAAGCTAGCTTATACTACTAGCTAGCTAGCCTATACTTGCTTTTAGTTTATTTTTTAATCTCGCTGCCTTTTTTGCTTTTACTTTAAAGTTGTTTTATGCTTTTCTTTTTTTTTTGCTTTATTGTTAATTTTTTTTTCTTTTTTCTGTAATTGTATTCTTGCTCTGTAAAGCACTTTGAGCTGCATTTCATGTCATGGAAGGTGCTATAAAATTAAAGTGTATTATTATTATTATTATTAAGCTGGCTGCAAGCTGTTCTCCCAGAAAGACTATAAACTAATGACTGCAGGACTCAATGACTGGAAGTGTTGCCACCAATTGCAAAAATGCACAAAGACAGTCCAGAATGTGCCACGCACGTCATCATGGAAGGAATTATAGAGTTTCACCTCGGAGTGGGGCAAACTATTAATGAAATTGAATTGGCACTTACGGAGGCTGAAGTGACACATAGAGTTCACATAATTTTTGACATTAGCTTTTATTATTTAAATTATGACTTTGTTGGCTGCTTGTTTAATCAAATATGTTTGCTGTTAACAACACATTGGGTGCCAAAACCGCGCTTTACCGTGTTTTCAAAGAGTAGCGCTTAGGTGCCGAACACGGTAAAAACCGTGTTATCAATCACTTCGCCATTCTATGTCACACAATAGTAGCAAAAATAGCCTATCTACAAGCTCAAAACGCATCGCAGTGCGATGTGTTTTGAGCTTGTAGATCTGCTATTTTGCTATTTTTAAATACAAATACAGTGGACTTAAAAAAGACAGCAGAATTTTGATATTAGTCATTAAGCTACTAATAAAGACTGAAGTAATTAAAGCGGGTCATGTTTGCATGTTTGGAATTGTAACAGATGAAATCAATAATAATATCAGTATTCCGATATTAACCTGCGGGCCGCATTAAGTGAAGGTGGGGGCC
The DNA here is from genome assembly GCF_963280865.1 of Gymnoscopelus braueri. Taxonomy (NCBI): domain Eukaryota; kingdom Metazoa; phylum Chordata; class Actinopteri; order Myctophiformes; family Myctophidae; genus Gymnoscopelus; species Gymnoscopelus braueri. The sequence goes on from NC_137622.1 coordinate 19,510,125, forward strand.
GCATGTGGCCCCCGGGCCGCCAGTTGCCCATGTATGCCCTAGTTGATAGAGTGCAAAGGCACAAGGAGCTTTACCCAGCAGCAATCTACACAGAGTATATTCATTTGAGAAACATACTTTTTCCAATTTAAAGACAGCAATGCTCTGACTCAAAATATATATTTTTACTGATTTAGACATACCAGCATTAAGCAAACAGATATATTCTATCAGTGGGGATAAAGTTGTAATTTCAGCATTTAACAGCATATTGATTGATTGATTGATTGGTTGGTTGGTTGATTGATTGATTGATTGATTGATTGATTGATCGATTGATCGATTGATCGATTGATCGATTGATTGATTGATTGATAAGTACAATATACAATAATAAATCATACCGAGGATAAAACAAAGTATATGAAATATGTATTTCCAAAGTGGCCATAGTACATGATTCGTGGTAGGAAGGCAACAGTGAGAAAGAAAGTAAAGAAAAATTGTCTGGAAAATAAACTACAAAATATGAAACAGGAATTGATCATATAAAACTAAAATAAGCACCCCAATTAAAACGTATAATTAATTGTGTCCATAGACTTTATAATGAATTAAAAGCATACAAGATCACAACTCTCTGTGTACAGTATGTAATGTACGTATAATCAGTTATTAAAACCAATCATTTCTATTAAGTCATTTTGTAAACATTTTGAACTTTTCTTGATGATTGTTCATATTTTTATTGCACCATGTACCAATTATAACTACAATTATAATGTGATATGTGATAAAAAACATTGTATCTTATCTTCAAAGATAAATAATCATTTAGGATGTCTATGTAGAAGTACAGTAGGTAGGGCTGTAGCAATACTTTTGGCAGAGTGGAAAATCCATCAGCAACTAGTCAAAGTAGTAGTTGTCGTGTCTGCCTGTCATGACTGCTAGGAAGGACAGACAGTATCATTTTATTGGCCTGTTTGATGAAGCTCTGAGATCTCTGTCAGACTATCTTGTGCTGATGATAAGGCGATCGCGCTTGTTCTATGACTTCCTGCACCTTCTGAACTATGGATGGTTCCCTGAGCTTATCAGTTTTCACAGGCTCCAGGCCATCTGTCTTTGAGATCTTTAGTTTATGCTGTTCCTTGCAGTAAATCTTCAGCCCTGCACCCACCACAGTCAGAGGCCTGTTGAAGCTCTCAAACAAATACTCCCATTCTTTGCTGAAATGACCCTCACACACACCACCCTCCTGTTGCTGCCTGTGTGCAGGACATTCAAAGTGCATGGTCCCTGGGCACCTCCCCCTACAGCTGCCTGATCTCTGACCTCTGGAAGAAGTCATAACCCTGGTACTCAGTGTGGTTGTAGGGTATGATGATCCCGTCCTCTCATCTCATCATTGACTCAGCCACTCTCTGAATGCTCTGGAAGTTGCTTGAGGTCATGTTGACGATGCCTCCTGTTGGCCGGGCTACCACACCCACCAGACCATTCCTCTCATGCCTTTGAAGAAGACACCATCAGGGCCTTCCTTCTTTGCCCCCTCCACAAAGTTTAGTGATGATACTTGTCGTTGTCACCCCTCCAACACTCTTGTGAAAGCCCTTCCCTCTCCTTGGCTAGGCTTTGTCCAAAGTGCTTGCTCATCTTGTTTCTGGTAGTACCCCTTATGCACACTGATGGCTGCCAACCCTTTCCCCTGTGACACTGTGATCCTGGACACCAAGCCTGCAGCAATGCTGTGTGACCAAGTACTGTAGACTTCACACGAAACCCTCCGCAACTCCTCTGGGCCCTACACAGCAGATACTGTATTTTCCTTTATTCAGGTGTGTGGGTGCAATTTGATCCTGTATGGATGTGTAAAGTTTGTCAAAAGTTTTGTTGTTTCAAGGTCGATGCTCAAGTGCTTATGTGACTCACCACATATTTTCAACAAGGGTCAATGTTGAAAGGAAACAACTGAGCGAAAGTGTTAACAATCATTAAAAAAAAACACCCTGAATGCATTTCAGCCCATAGTCCCACTTATCATAGCAAGCTTTGCGAGATGAGGCGCAAAAGAATAGGCAACGAGATCAGAGGTAGTGTTGTTTTAACCTTGCGTGGGCAGCCCAGGCGATGAACCCATATCTAATTATTTATCTATTCAAAACCAACAAAGACAGACTCATACACACACTGGACCGGTAAAACATCCCCTGGCCTCAGGGTTGGTTTCATAACCGTTGTAGCAATGGAGCAACGCTCCGCACTTTGTGTGAGGCTTTATTCGGCTGCCCAAGCAAATAATCCCAGGGCCCAACAGCTCTCTCTCTCCTGAGAGGTCAAAGTTCAAATGCTGCAAATGCGAGCGAGGCAGCCCACCACCCCATTACCCAGACTAATGTGTGTTTTTCTGCCAGCCCACGGACAGCCAGCACACCCAGACCAGCTCCAATCCCAGAGGTGGAGGGAGAGCAAGACCCCCTGCTCACCCTGACACTGAAAGCAGCTTGTCTCATTAGAAAGACATGGAGGCAGAACCAACAGACAAAGACTGTACAACATCCAGAAAAATACATTCAGCATTCTCTGTCTGACACAGGGTCACAGGTTAGGGCTAGATGACTATCCCCTTGCCCACAAGGTTCGCCTGCATGTTTGAGGACAATTCCATGCTTTATTTTATGTGATGGAACATCTTTTGCAACAGCCGGTGACATTCTATTGCAACTTTCTCATATGAACACTGGAATGTCTGGGGAATCAGGTCGGGACACACGTAGCATGCAACCGGAGAATGTTCGTCTACAATATTAATTAGTTTATGTTCGATCTGTGGATATTTCCAACTCGAACGCTGATAAAAAGCAGAATGATTAAACTGGTTTTCAGTTCTCTCTCTCTCTCCAAACAGGGTTAGGCTCCACCTGTTGACAATAGAAGTGTCATCAACACGTCCACACGCTGAATTACCCGGACTAAACCCAAGGGTCCTGCCAGCATAACACACACACACACACACACACACACACACACACACGCACACGCACACGCACACGCACACACACACTGTTTTATTATAACATTTTATAAATGCCATTTCTTACCTTTATATTTTACCCTAACCCTAAAGCCTGAGTTATTCTTAGCTGCACGCAGATGTCACGCACCGAAAATAGCCAATCTACAAGTTCACAAACTCACAGGATCTGACAGGAGGCTATGGTAGCTGTCTGTGTGTAAGGTGATCATCTTGCAAATTGCTGAACCTATTAGCACCATTTTGATAGTTGACAAACCTATTACCAATCTAAAGCCCTGTTTCTCAAGATTAAAACTTGGCTCGCAGAGGGACACATCAGGCATCCAAAGATGTCAGAAATTCGAAAGCCTTCAAAATATGAAATAAAGCTTGAAGAGTGAATTTCTTTGCTCAATAAAAATTACCATTGGCATTTTAATGCACACAATGTGACATAATAGTCTGAATGGCTTTGAAGTGGGTAGAAAACTGTTATGTCAGAGCCTTTCTTAGGTCATTTAATCTGAAAGGCTATTAAATGTGGAGGAAAAATCCACTTCAAATTCATGAATAAAAATTAATCAACCCCAATGTACAGTATAGTGTGAAAAGAAATAATCTTCCACAGTGCTCTGTGACCACAGGCCTTGTGATAGTTGGGATTAGGCCAATAAATATCACATAACAGTGAACCTAATGGTTAGAGAAGCAGACATGGAGATCCTCATATTCCTGGACAGGCTTCAGAATTGTGGATTGAGTCAAATAGATAGAGCAACATTATCTATAGCATCTGTAGCTATGGGCTCTTGGCTTGGTGGCCATTTTGGGGGGTGTGACAGGCAAAATGGGGCTATAAATGTCCAAACATTTTAACTGATGTAAATTAATAAGTGATTAATTAATTTAAGCAAAACCTCAGATGTGTCTTAATGTTTCAGTGATTATTTACCCTGCCGACACCTATAGTTTTCGGTGAAGAACCTAGAGCTAATTATTGTCTGTAATTGGGACACATTTTGCGAGGCTCGATGGAACACATTTCAACACCCTGAAATTCCAGAGCCAGGGAAGTTTGCAACCAATCTTGGCCGGCGGTCATCCACTTCCATTTTGATGTCTGCCAAAGGGGAGCTTCTTGCTAGTTGTTGTTGTTGTTGTTGTTGTTTAGTTTTTTTGATTAGTTGTTTTTTTATGTTGTGGCCCTTCTGTCACATATTTTTTTAAAGGAGGAGAGGCATCTAGAAATGGGTCTGTCTGTCTGTGAGTCTGTTTGCGTTTCCAAATTTGTTTTAGGATGCTGCCAGTAGGCCAAGCAAGTAATTCCCCACATTTCCCCCCCCACCGGAAGTCAATGGCAATCGGATCGGGCTGGAACCTTGTGCAAACATGGAGTCATACATTATACATACACCGTAGATGACTGATGTCATATACTGGCATCATCATGAAGCCACACAGTTATTAGACCCTGTCCTGTTTATTTTTAAATAATAAAGGGGGTAATCCACTAGCCCTGAGTATTTCAACCTTATTAAGCCACCCGGGACACAGGAGAGAGGATTTTGGTGGGATATGCTCCAAGGCCTGTGGGGCGATACAAAAGGCATGAGCATGAGGCCTTAGCACAACTCTGAGCACATCCAATTAAATATTTATTGTAGATGAAAGAAAGACAACTATATGTCTTTCTTTCTCTCTGTCAAAATTCACAGGTGTCACAGGAGTTCAAAGTGGAAGTTCCCTGGGATTTATGTATGCAGACAGCCACAGGGAGGAATGTGTGGTCATGTCACATGTGCTTCAAATGTCTAACCTCTGTTAATTTGTACATAGTTATTTGTACATTCATTTACACTATACATTTGTACACTCTCAGCCAAATGGACCTGGGGTCCATTTGGCTCCATTTGTGCAATCTCAGAGCGGTTTCACACTGGATCCGTTTTCATTGAAAACGTTTCCCAGTTCGAATGCTGGCCTGCATTCACATTGGCCAAGATCCAATCGCGCCAGAGAACACATGCATATATACCCCCGATCCTACAGGTGGCGGCATGCACATAGTGTTCCCCCTGTGGACACAGACGTCATCAACTATGCGACAATGTTTGTGCTAGTCGCGCAGAAATATAGGGTTGTGGCTGGAGAGCTATGCTGGGGAGGGGAGGCGATCTATGTAAGTGCACGGTCTTTGGGGAGCCTCGCCCCGAAGCGGGGAGAACGCACTGAGCGCTCAACACAATGAGCGCACAGAAGTCAAGCCACAGACTTCTGTGTTGTTGACGGACAACGGATGTACGCTTATGAGAAACAACACAAATAAAACCTGGTGAAACACTTGTGTGCATTAGGGCAAGATGAGGATACAGGAAACATTCAGTCTAAATGTCCAGTTTGCTAACCTACTAATACTTTTGTATTTGAAACTTTAAATTTCTCTAAATATTATAAACTTTCACGACAGCTTAAGTACAAAAATATATCATTTATGAAAAGGCAACTATAGTAGCCTATACAGTGAAGTCCGACTGAATGACTGAAACCTTGTATTGTGAATTGTACTTCCATGTACTGTTTCTCATGTCTCATGTCTAAATAAAGTACATCAATCCAACGTCTTTTCTTTTTTGACTCTCTTGGTGTGGGGATTATCTGGCACATGTATGTATCTGTTATGAAAGAGAAATTGCATCATGAGTGAAACGGCTATAGTCCTTGGGAAACTATAAACCTACGTAGGCCTACATCTAAATGAGTTACCATATTTACTTACAAATTTCAAATTACAAAGCCTTATAAGCTATATATTTCTGGGATGCATAGTAGCTGAAACTCCACAAGATACCCACAAGATATACTATATGCGCTGCTCGCGCACCTGAAATGCGCGATGGAGACCCGCCAATGTTTCATGACTGATAGACATGAAAGAAGGCCCTTCACAGCTAATAGAGAATTTTAAATTTTAAGAATCGGTTCAGAATTGAATGAGTAAAATTGTTAGAAATATAAGTTGATTATTATTTCAATTGTTATGTTCCACCTTAAGAGTAATATGCACCAGCCCACCTTAAGTGCGCAATGCATTCTGGGGCGTTTTCATTCATTCAGTAGCACCGGCTAGAAAAGCGGTGTTTTTGTTGGCTGTTTTTGTCGAGTTTATATACCGTCACCTATTCCAAATAGCGGGCCACTTCCGTCTAATGGTACGCTTGCTTTCACATTGCAGCGTACCGTACCCGAAAACGCATGATCCGGATCCGAAACTGCCTCCGGAGGTGGTTTCGGGAACGGAACGGTTACCCGTTTCGGGGGTCGATTCGCTACATTCACACTAGCCAAGCGGTCTGGAGTGCGCACCCGGGACCTGAGTGTGAAACGGCTCTCAGTTCTCAGAGTTAAATTAACAGTGCATCTTCACAGTGTTTCTCAAGATAGAAGTTAAGACATTTTTCAAACTTTCAAAAACGAATAACTACATATACACAGCATTGATTCGGTGGCCCAGAGAGAGAACTGTGTGTCTGAGATCACGGCCTAATCCATTCAGCTCTGTAGCCAAAGTCCGCTGACCACCCATGCATTCAGCTGTTCACCCATTCAATCTGTGGAATCCATTTAAACAGGAGAGAAGACAGGCCTCCTTCACTCCTCACAGTTCTTTTTTTTTCTTGTCCTAGTAGGAGATGTCCATGTTGGTATGGACAATCCTGGGAGCCAGTTTTAGATACTGGCTACTTTAATTAGGGATTACAGTAAAGCAATCCTCTCAAAGAGCCATTGAAGAAAATCTCTGATATTAAAAGCTAATTTCCTAAAGGGTGTATTGATTCTTTTTGTCTTTCTTTTTTTTATATGCCTTGTATCAAGGCTGTCATGGTGATTTTAGCACACTAGAGGTTCGGGCCGCTACGCAGCCATCACACCTACGTTGCACTCCCGATGTGACCAATATGAGTCATAGTGTCGCCCCTATCTCCTTCTATTGTTGTGTGTGTGGTGCATGTGATCTAGGGCTGGCCCCAATCGTTAAGGTTTTAAAGTGTGTTAGTTACATTGACTTTTGGATGTTAATTAAAAGGTTTGGACGTTTGAGTAGCTTCTAATTTAATACTCTCATTCTGCATTTTTCTTTTTGGACGTTGTGTTCATGATATATGACATTTTCTTTCAGCACACAACAGCGTCGTACAATGGAGTATTTATAAATTGAGCATTGAACTCCTTCAACTCAGTGAATGAACTCAATAACACATTGAGCCTTGGATATGAGGTAGAAAGCCTGTTTCAGTTGACCAGGTTTGCAGCGCATGGAACAAATGAGTCTGTTTGATTTTTAAGTGGTGACTATAGTCAAGTCTGTGATGCTCTGGGCTTTGCGTGATACTTGCCTTACGTACACTTGATTAACTATGATTTCTGCCAGAAATTTCTTCATCATAAAACTGACTACTGTGTGCAGTCTTGACTTGCCAAAAAATCCAAAATTGGAAATTCTTCACAAACAGTAGTTGCAATTCAATTTCCATGGCCTTGCCTCACCTACAGTACATCATTATTATTGTCTCCGCCAGGCCGAAAGGCATGGCTAGAGAGTATGTTTTGCACCCTGTCCATCCGTGTGTGTGTGTGTGTGTGTGTGTGTGTGTGTGTGTGTGTGTGTGTGTGTGTGTGTGTGTGTGTGTGTGTGTGTGTGTGTGTGTGTGTGTGTGTGTGTGTGTGTGTGTGTGTGTGTGTGTGTGTGTGTGTGTGTGTGTGTGTGTGTGTGTGTGTGTGTGCGTGCGTGCGTCATTCTGTGTACAGCTAATCTCTGGCACCGTTGGCTTGATCACAGGAAACTGTGCACACACTCCCTGGATGCCAGAGCGGAACCTCTGTCCCAAATTTATCACATGGGCCTGTCATAGCGCCACCAGAGGCCGATTTGTGCAAAACACATTTTTTGACAGTACTCCTATAGAGTTTGTCCAAACATCATGCAAATCGGTACACAGTATGTCTATAGTCATTAAACGAAACTGATCTTTCAGATTTTTCATATTCCATCCTGATTGGCTTCCAAAGTTTGCAGGAGTGCTCCGTTTTGAACAAAATGCCTCAAATCATGAACTGTGTGATTCCCGAGAAATTTCACATGCACATTCTCACTAGGCCAAGGAAGAAATGCCACTTGAACAAAGTCTTACACGATCTGTGTAAAACTTTGTACGCACACTCCCTAGAGGCCAAGGAAAAATCTTTGCCCTGCATTTTTCACATCTGCCATTATTGCGCCACCAGGAGGCCAACTTATGTCAAACGTATTTTTTTCAGATGGTATCCAAATTTCACGCAAATCGGTACACATGATCTCTACAGTCATGTGATCAAGACGGATCTGTTTGATTATTCATATTCTATCCTGATTGGCTAAGATTGACATCTAAAGTTTGCAGTAGTGGCTTGTTTTTAACAAAATGCCGCACATCATGAACGCAGTGTCCGATTGCGGTGAAACTTTGCACGCACATTCGCACTACATTGAGGAACAAATGCCACCCTTTTAACATTGCCCCATTATAGCCACCAGGAGGCCGATTTTTGCACAAAAAAAATGTTATATTACTCCTACACATTTTTTCCAAACATCACGCAAATCGGTACACACTATATATAGTCAAGTGATCAAGCCGAATCCGTCCTAATTTTCATGTTCTATCCTGATTGGCGAATTCCGAACATTGCTGGCCCACACCTGACCTGGCGGAGACCTGTGCTCCGAGGAGCACTTTTTCTAGTTTGTCCATAAT
>NC_137622.1:19523914-19621414 GCF_963280865.1 Gymnoscopelus braueri
ATTAGAAACAGGAGATCAGCAAGCTAAACACTGAACGGAGAGTAGCAACGAGGGATTGTCGGGGTCAGAACCTGCCACTGGAGTGTGTGTGTGTGTGTGTGTGTGTGTGTGTGTGTGTGTGTGTGTGTGTGTGTGTGTGCGTGTGCGCGCTCGCGTGCGTGTGTGTGTGTGTGTTCAGCTGTACGCACAAAGCAGTAACCACTTGCCGCCTCTATCTTTGAGATAGATAGGGTGACTGTTTGCTTGTAGGCGGGACCTGTGTGGGTGTGCAGGGCATCGTGCAATTGGCTGCCGGCAGGTATGGTTTCTGAGTGGCATCTCTCGCTAATGAGAGCCCAGGGGAATCAGATGTGGTTGGTATATAGACTGTCTGCAGTGTCGGGCTCTGACATGGCCAAAAGCCCCTTTCTGTCATGCCACCTCGGACCTAGTGCAGTCAGGGCTCATCAAGTGTGCTAAGAACCATGGGAAATGAAGTCTCGCTCTGTCTTTTAGTTCTCGATTATTATTTGTGTCTGTTGTTTGTTCATTTATCCTTGTCTCAGTTTCTTTTGTGATAAACGTGAATTAAAATATGTATTTAAGTGTTCCATTTACAGTCGGATGATGTAATTTTTGCACCGAGTTATGCTCTGCACCAGTCCAACAGTAACATATCATGGGCGCTCTAAGATAGGAGGCTAAATGGCTTCAAACATTTGTTTTCTGCGTGGTAGATATGCCAGACACTGCAAACTAAAAATACATTGATTCTTAACAGATACCAGTGGATGTTATTACACACACACACACACACACACACACACACACACACACACACACACACACACACACACACACACACACACACACACACACACACACACACGCACACAAGGATCACACCGAATCAATGTGTCACGCTGTCACTGTGTCATGACATGTCACCTGATGCCTCAATTGCAGCACAGCAAGCTGCCAGTCATCCTGACAGAGCCATATTGTTAGCGAGTCTAGGCCAAAAACCAGCTGTCGCTCAGCACAAAATGGCTTCCAGGAGCACTGTGTTTTGCCAACCGGCAAGCAGCCGTTCTGTTGCAACAGACACAGAGCGACGGCGCTTCCCTGGGTTGGTTTCAAAGAGTCCTGCTGGTGGCTTTGTTTTATTTTTTTCCTTGTGTTTTATTTATTTTTTTTTTCCTCCACACGGGGATGATGAAATGACAGTTAGGGAAAATATGTCAAAGTCTCAGTCTGGAGTAATGCAGAATGAGCCGGCATGCAGCCAGTCAAGGAAGTGAGCTCTGCGATGAGGAAAACAATGCGAGAAGTTGGATGAGCGCAAGAGGGATGGAGAGAGTTTCAGGGATAGAGAGAGGTGCACCGAAAACAGGGGACAGGAAGAGAGAAAGGGACAAAGTGAAAATAGAAGAGAATGAGCTCAGCGGTGATAAGAATGGTGTACTAAAGAGTTTGAGAGGAGGGCTGATGGGCACAGAAAAAGATTGAGAACCCAGGAGTTATGGAGAGAGCGACGTAGAGAGAGGAAAGACGGAAGGAAGGAAGGGAGGACGGAAGGAAGGAAGGAAGGAAGGACGGACGGACGGACGGATGGAAAGGGAGAGGATATGCAGAGAATGTTAGAAAAGCATTCCAAAGAAACGTCAGCCACCCCAAGACCCCCCAGGGAGAAGGCAGCTCCTCTATCTCCCTCCCTCTGTGCGCTCCTCTGAGCCAACAGCCCTTCCCACTGGTCTCTTATAAACCACTGCAGTTACGAATTGTATCTGTCACAATGTGCTCAACAATACACTGTAGACTGCAGGTAGTGAAATGCTTGTACTTCAAGCTTTTCTCAACAGTATAAAGTACAAGAAAAGATGGGATGTGACTCATGTGAGAGTAACATGGTTCAATAGTTTTGGAGTCATATGGCCTGTGGGTTGAAGGTTGGTCCCTGAACCTAATGGTTCAGGACTGGATACTCCAGACCGTAGCAGAATGAACAGTCCATTGTGGGTGTGACTGGGGTCCTTGATGATCCTTTGGTCCTCCATCTCCTCTGGGTGTAAAGGTCCTGAATGGGTGGCAGCTCAGTACCATTGCTGTGCTATGCTGTTTATCCCTTTGCAGTTGTAGAGCATCTTCCAGGCAGTGATGCAGCCGATCAAGATCTCTCTGGTGCACCTGTAAAGGTTGCTGCATATCCTCGGATCCATGGCACACTTTTCCGACCTGCAAAGGGAGAATAACTGTTGTCTCCTATATACATGCAGGTGAGTGTGTGCACGATTCTGTGCTTTTTGTGTGTACTTTTTTTGCGTGTACACGCATGCACATTGTTGTGTCCGCCAGTGCGTGTGTGTGTGTGTGTGTGTGTGTGTGTGTGTGTGTGTGTGTGTGTGTGTGTGTGTGTGTGTGTGTGTGTGTGTGTGTGTGTGTGTGTGTGTGTGTGTGTGTGTGTGTGTGTGTGTGCGTGCGTGCGTGCGTGCGTGCGTGCGTGCGTGCGTGCGTGTGCGTGTGCGTGCGTGCGTGTGTGTGTAATACACCCCTCACTCACGCACGTGCGTGAGTGAGGGGTTTATTACTATGGGAGTCGCGTATGTCAGCCCGAGGGTGAGAGGGCCTTGTACACTTGGGGCCTCTGGAGTTGAGACAAGACAACTGTTGTGATGCCTCACTTTCTCAGATGGTTCTGCAGCATCAAACCCACGACTCGCTCTGTGACCGGACTATTCCTGGAGGTATTCCCTCTGTAGCTTAACCCTTAGATCTCAGAAGCTGCACTGCACCATGGGGGTCCTTGAGATGCAGCATGCGAATAAACACAACATGCCCTTTCATGTCACATTCACGTCTCGTTGTACGATTCATGCCCCCTCTGACACTTCTGGGGGGTGGTCCATTTTTCATGAGGGAAAGTTAGAATTGTGTATGACGTTTAGATGATGTACAACTGGTTACTCTTTATATTCTTGGAGTGTTGCAATGTATTTGAAAGATGGATACTTCAAAACAATTACATGAGAGAACTTAACTGTTGCATACTGAGGACAGAAGTTAAGTATTCAGTTGTGAACTAGTGTTTCAGCTTTGGTTTCGTTTGAAAGAGCCGGTTCTTCACCAGTCAGTTAAAAGATTTGTTCAATGTTTGATTACTTTCATTCATCCAAATTGCTAAACCACAGGGGATGAAGGGAGGATTTACAGTGATAGTGAATCATAAGAGTAATTTGTTTAGTCTTATGAATGGTGTTTATAAAGGCAAAACTGAGCTTGTGACCAGCGACTAAATGACAATGTTCACCAAGAAATGAAATGGCTAATCTAATTTATAGCATAGCTGAGTTCAGGCCCAGCTACAGCAGCTACTATATGGTCGCTGTCAGGCAGAAACCTTGCATGTCCATGTTTCATCTTTTTATGTTATTTCATAAATTAATGACCAATTTGTAATTTTGTCGTAGTGTGTACATTGTGAGCTTATCAATCTGCTATTTATAATAATAATAGTTTGGCAATTTCTGTCTATAATGACATGCCCAAAATAGTCTGTCTGTGGTTTTTATACATATTTAACCAATAAAAAGTATTAACAAAAGCATTTGGCTAAATAATAACTACATTGGATCCATAGGAACACAGGTTCTTCTTTTTTTCCATTTCCTGAAAAGTAACGATGCTGGACATAAAAGGTTTCCACCCGACAGCGAGATTATGTACCATTTTATATTCATCCCACATGCAGGCATAAAGTGGTAATGTTGTACACCCATGAGTATTTTTTATCCCCACATTATACAACATTATAACACTTCTTTTACATATACTGTATGTTAATGTTTATCACAGCTAGCTGCCGTTTTCCCTACAGTACTTGCACCGACCTCGCCATTTTGCTTCTACATTGTCAAAATTATTCCAAGGTTTCCCAAGAGTGTCCTTGGGTTAAAATAATGCATAATTTGAATAATGTGATATTAATAGTAAATTTCCATGGGCGTAGAAGTGCTGCTCTGTGGAAATATTCAACTGCTGCAATCAGCCTTGTATGTTTTTATAATATGAAGAATGTGTATTGATAATTAAATGTTTTGAAATCCTGCCGCTGCTAGTATTGTTTAAAATAAAAAGGAACTTGGATGGGAAGAAGTGTTGAGGTTGACAACAATTTTCACCAGTTCTTCTCTTAAACAGGGGTCCCAAACCACTTCAGCTCAAGACCCAAAAGTTATTTCAGTGTCTCCCCGGGACCTGAAATGAACCGCTTAAGGCTATCTAATTGTGAAAATAGCCGATCTACAAGCTCACAACGCGTTGCGATGCGTCGCTTGAAGATCGACTATTTTCATTATATTTCAGTATTTATTAACGTTTTTTTTTTTGGGGGGGGGGGGGTGAATTGTAGCAAAAAAAATGATATTCACTCTCAACCCATGAAAATTAGTCCGCGACCCAAAAATGGGTCCCCATCCACTATTTGGTAAACACTGCTCTCAAACGTCTCCCTGAGACTGGCAGTGTTTCCTCTGACCAGAGGATTGCCTTCAATTGCCTCATGTGACTTCATCACTCAGCGGCAAAGAGAGGTCTAAATTGCCGCCAACAGGCCTGCTGACTGGATGCTGGCCAGCACTGGAGCTGCCAGACAGTGCTAATAGAAGCTGAGGGGAAGGATAAGACTGAGGGACACAGACTGACAGGCAGATAGGACAGAAAAACGGCTAAAAAGATGGGCTTTGTTCCAAATCGCTCACTCATGCACTACTCACTATAACAAAATCTATATAGTTCTAGATAAGATAAAGTATCCTGCAATCCCATGTGTCTACTCTGCTGCAATGGTAATAATATTATGTGTTTCATTTAGTTTCAGTGACATGCTGACCACACAACTTTCTATCATTTAAGCTATAATTGGCCCCAATTTAAATTTAAAAGAGAGAGAATGCTGTCATTTGTTTGTAATGCCTCTTTTCTTTTTTGTTCTTTTTCTTTTAAATGTGTGTATAATCCCCTGAGACATTAAATATTTGTTCATGGTGTGCTTGGAGTTCGCCCATCGGGCTTCCTTTCCCCAGAGGTTGCTAGCTGTTGTCTGTTTTGTTTCCATTGTGCCTGGATGAACTCCAGAGTCTCCTCCGCTGTGAATCTTAACAAACTATCCGCAGCGACCATGTTTGGAGGCCAACTATCATCCATGTGTGACATGTTGAATTCCTTCAGCAGTGAGGTTGCTTGGGGTGACAGTTCAAAGCACAGTGGCCCTTTAGCTTGTGCTGATTGGTCAGCTGCTGAATCAGCCCTAGACCTGTTATCATCAGTAGGGCTGATACGGCTCATCAACCTCCCTGTCCTCTTATATCATTCTCCTGTACTTAAGTACAATTGAGATCATTTATACTTATACTCCACTACATCTCAGAGGCAAAAAAATTACTTTATACTCAACTACAATTATTTGTAAACATAATTACTAGTTATTTTGGTCATTTGAAAATAGCCAAAAAAAAAAGACGCTGACAACGCGTCGCAATGTGAGCCGTTGTGAGCTTGTAAATCTGTTTTTTTTTATTGTTGAACAAAATTGTGAAATGGTCCATTCATATTGAGTACTTTTACATTGGTACTTGAATTGTATTTTAACACAGATAAATAATACTTTTGTACTTTTACTCATGTAAAATGTTGAATACAAACCTTTTACTAACAGAGTATTTCTATATTGTGGCATTGCTACTTTCACTTAAGTAAATTGGAGTACTTTTCCACCACTGTGGTAATAAGGATGGGCTTTTGATGACTATTATAACCAGACATTCATAAGTATTGTTGCTGTCGGGCTAAAACCTCCTCCGTATTCCATTTTCTTTTTTTGTAAATTAATGTGAAATTGATTGAGTATGCCTGTGGGTTTTATAAATATTTAACCAATGAAAAGTATTAAAAAGAGCTTGTGACTAAATAATAACTACATTGGATCCATGGGAAAACAGGTAATGTTTTCCATTGACCGAAAATAGTAACAGTTTTGGACATACAAGGTTTCCACCTGGACAGCGATGATATTCATAGCAGATATGATGCTGCACAGCTTCCAATGAGGAACCGAGAAGACAGTAGGTGTACATTGAACCAGAGTGATCAATGATGTTAAAGCGTATTATCTGCTCTTATGTAATTACCCTTCAATTGTTTTCCTGTACAAAAGCTGTTAACCTTACTGTTACTATGGCGACCACAATACTGGTACACATAGAATAACAACCCTGAGGCTAACTAGCTGTGTGTGTGTGTGTGTGTGTGTGTGGGTGTGTGTGTGTGTGTGTGTGTGTGTGTGTGTGTGTGTGTGTGTGTGTGTGTGTGTGTGTGTGTGTGTGTGTGTGTGTGTGTGTGTGTGTGTGTGTGTGTGTGTGTGTGTGTGTGTGTGTGTGTGTGTGTGTGTGTGTGTATGCGTGTGTGCATGCATGCGCAATTGGGCATCTGCTTCCATTTGGCCCATCGTAGTCAGGAATAAAGCGTGTGGAATCTGTGTGCGTATGTGCATGCTGACCCCTGACCAGTGTTTGTGCCAAGTTTGGTGTGGATCGGAGCAACCTTGCAAATCTGCATGTTATGTTTGTGACTTCCACCATCCACCTTTAGCAAGGTGCACATTTAATTTAGGTAATTTGCAAGAATAAAATAAAATAATAAAACAACTGGACTGTGTATAAAACGCTGGAGGGATTTTAATTTGACATGACTTGACGACTACAGGAGGCAGTGACACTTGGCCAAAATAACTTTGATGGGCACATCAATTAGCTATATCCACCATATGAATACAAGGATGTCTGTCATCTTGTCAATCATGATGTTCTTTCACCAGAAATGTGTAAAAACATAAGTGCATTATTCTGCCTGGAAGTAGCTCTCTCTCTCTCTCTCTCTCTCTCTCTCTCTCTCTCTCTCTCTCTCTCTCTCTCTCTCTCTCTCTCTCTCTCTCTCTCTCTCTCTCTACACTTTGGATTTTAAGATTGCAGTAGGTTGTACGCTACAGCCTTGGAAGGATCATTGCTGTGCGATTGGCTAGTTCATTGTTTCGGCCAACTGACTGACCAATGGTGCAAATGTGTGAGACTCAGTCAGAGACATTCACATTTATAGGGCTAGCAACGCTGTTGCAGTCCAGCTACAAAGAGGGGGGGGACACTTAGTGGTGGTGGTCAAAACCAATACTGGTTTCTGAAGGGCGCCATGGTAACAGCTGTACAACCAAGCACGACGGACATGGGGGAAGTGGACATTATAGGAAGCGAGCAAGAGATACTGTAGCAAGAGGTGAGGAAATGACCATTTAACACATGAGAGGTACACAGCAAAATCTTGACTTTAGTGTTCATTTTAAATGTAACCGACCGTGGACTACACAGTAAAATCCTGTGTCGTGTAAATCCATCGATAACATTGGTCAATATTATATTCTCAAAGTTAAATGAACACTGGGGACTTTGCTGTGCAACATTGGGAATATTCAGTGGTAAATAATGACAGTTCATTGAGTTCAAAGACCCAAACTGGGACCCTTAAATGTGCAGGTTCATGCATGATCATGCAGGCACATGTACAGTATGTGAACATTCATGCACGCACACACGTTTCTAACCTGGTCTGCATCAAGCTTATTGTCTCATTTTGTCTGTCTCTGAACAAAGAGAGACCCCACAGTGGAGTGGACAGCCCACTCAATTCTTTTAAATACTTTTGAAAAATTTAGAAACATTTTTCATTTTGGGGGGAATTTTGGAATAGACAAAGTATAAAATAGGGCTTGTTAACTTATTATGATGCACACGTAGACTTTCCACAAAGGCACATTGCTCAGTATAGAAGATAGTGAGTTTATTTGCTAAATTAGAATCAAACAGATAGAGCTCCTTAACTTCAGGGTGGCCAAAAGCCAACACAACAAACAAAACAGATCTAACAGGGAAGTTCAATATAACCACGAAAACAAAGTAGACGCCAACTCGCCTTCCTAACTAATTAAACATGAGGAAAGGTTAACCAAAACTGGCATTCCATTCCTATTAGCTCCAAATGATAAGTGAACACCATGTAGGTTAGGAAGTGTGGCCAGGTGGGAGGGGAAGAGAGATAGGAGAAGCTCCCAATGCAGCAGTTACATGAACTTGGCTCTTTTAGCTCTTTATAGCACTGTTTCCCAAACAGTGGGTCGGGATCCATGTTTGGGGTCACGGACCAATTTTTATGGGTTGAATAACTTCCATAAATAAATAAAAAACTTAAGAAGTGGTAAAAATATCAGTGAGCTTGTAGATCTGCTATTTTTGGGTCCCGGGAAAACGTCAAATTTCTCTTTAAGCTAAAAAGTTTGTTAGTTTTTAAAAACCACTGCTCTAGTTTCTCTTGAAGCAGCCTATCACTGACCAGCGCGGTCCACAAATCACCTCCTCGTCCTCACAAACACAAAACACCTGTCACATAAATGCACACAGAGACACACCCGCACCTGACAGACACACCCAGTCTGAGGAGGCAACTCAAAAGGGTGTTAAAAATCAAGGAAAGTAACTAAGTACATTTACTCAAGTACTGTATTTAAGTACAATTCTGAGGTACTGGAGTATTTCCAATTTTCAATACTTTAACTTTTACTGCACTACATCTCAGAGGCAAATGTTGTACTTTTACTCCACTACAATTATTTGAAAACTTTAGTTACTAGTTACTTATAAATTACTGATATAAATTATTATATTATAAAACATACATTAACCACTTTAGCCCTGTTTTATACATAGGCTATTTGAAAATAGCCGATGCTATTTTCAAACATTTTAGTACTTTTACTTTAAGTATATTGTGATGCCAATACTTTTGTACTTTTACTCAAGTAACATTTTGAACACCGGCCTTTTACTGCTTTTACTTGTAACAGAGTATGTCTACATTGTGCTATTGCTACTTTTACTTAAGTAAAAATATCTGAGTACTTCTTCCACCACTGTACCTCACACACACCACCACTACAATCACACTTAACATGCCACGCATCCTCGTCCAATCTCCCCTTTTCTCCTCTCCTGCAGAGAGATGCAACGTGTTGGTTTTCACCTGAGGCAGGAATAACAGTATCTAATATCCATCACAGCTTGGACTGTTGCCACAGTGGATTCCCTCGCAGTAGAGAGAATAGCGTTGCCTACTGACACTCCCCTTAGCTCCACTTCACACCAAGGTGTACACTAGATGGATTCCAACATTGAACCCACACGGTTTCTCTCTTTGTTTATCTCTCTGACCCCCCCCCCCCCTCCCTTCCACTCGCGCTCTGTCACTGTTTCTCAGTTTTTCACCCCTCCCTATCTCTCTCTCCCAATCTCGATCTCTCTCTCTCTCATTTCTCTCCCTCAGCACACATCAGTGGTCCTTCATTTTTCCCTCCAGCGGGTTTCCCTCAGTTGCTGTATTCCAGCTTGGAGAGGGAAGAGAGAGAGAAGAGACAGATATGTGGCGAGAGAGAGAGAGAGAGAGAGGTTGGGGTTCATTATGAGCTTTTATTTTCTCTCACTTTCTCTCTGTCTCTCTCTCTCTGTCTGTCTGTCTGTGTGTGTGTGTCTCTCTCTCTCTCTCTCTCTCTCTCTCTCTCTCTCTCTCTCTCTCTCTCTCTCTCTCTCTCTCTCTCTCTCTCTCTCTCTCTCTTCTCTCTCTTTCTCTCTCTCTTACCCCCCTCCTTTTCACTGTTGCAGTTTATGTACTGACAGTGATGTGTGTCTATCACTCACACACCAGTAAAAGGTGTGTGTGTGTGTGTGTGTGTGTGTGTGTGTGTGTGTGTGTGTGTGTGTGTGTGTGTGTGTGTGTGTGTGTGTGTGTGTGTGTGTGTGTGTGTGTGTGTGTGTGTGTGTGTGTGTGTGTGTGTGTGTGTGTGTGTGTGTGTGCTTGTGTGTGTGCACGTTTGCGTGAGTGTGCATGTGCATGTGTGTGGCACACAGTGGCTATGTGGTGGTCTGAGAAGGGCAGCTTTGCGTAGGATTTTGATCAGGGTGCTGGCATGATGAAAGCTGACTGGGTCTCATTACACACATCGCAGCCTTTGCCTCCTCTCTCTCCATTTTTCGTTATCCTTTCATCCATCTATCCATACCGCAATCCATACTTCAATCTGTCCATCCACTCATCCATCCATCCCTCCTGTCTGTACCTCCATCCATCTTTCTGTGCACCCCACATATCCTTATGCCCCCCCCCCCTTCTCCACTTTCTCCCTTGTTTTAGCTCCATTTTATCTTTCTGCATATTAGTATATTAGTTCCACTAATTGAGATTGTATGTGGGTGAGGCTGGGTTTGCAGGATTTTGACCAACACTGAAATGCATGCACGCATGCATGTGGGCACGAACACACACACACAAACACACACACACACACACACACACACACACACACACACACACACACACACACACACACACACACACACACACACACACACACACACACACACACACACACACACACACACACACACACACACACACAGGGTACAGTAGGAGTGAGCATTAGCATTCCTCTGCACTTCTTTGTAGCTAGTGGAGAGGAATAGAAGCGCATGAAAGGGGGGAAAAAAGTGTGTTTGCACGCACATGTTTGTGTACACATGAGAAAGAAAACGTTGCCGGGGGACTTGTACGATGACACACTGTGAGTGCCAAAACTGAAGACATCAAGGAGGAGACCAAAGGGAGAGAGAGACACGACGAGAGACAACCGGGGGACAGCGGGACAGATGCCCGGCCGCACCCTGCTTCTATTCGAACGGGCCCAGCAGGCAGCGCTGTTATGGTGTGTTTCTATTGATAATGGGATAATACGTAGCAAACAGGGGATAAGGTCATGTGACAAACCACAGAGGTCGCCCTGGTGTTTACATGTGTTGCTCTCGCAGCACGCCCACCCAATCAGCTGCTGTCACCAAGCCCATGTTAAGGTGGCGTTGAAATCATTTGTGTCCCTTCCTCTGTTTGTGTTTGTGTTTCTGTCCTCATTATATGCTGACCTGATGGCGAGGTAATTAAGCTACTTTGCACGTTCATTCTACATAGCATTTAATGCCAATTTGCATATTTAATAGTACCATTCTGAAGGGAAATTGCACATCCCAGAATGTTGCCATGGTTACTGTGCCAATAAACAGTGTTCATTTCACCTGTGTGCGGAGAGCTAATGCCTGATTTATACTTGGTTGCACGCCACGTTTCACACCGAAAATAGCAAATCTACAAGCTCACCAGGCATTGCATCACAGTGCCATGTGAACTTATAGATCTGCTATTAGGTATGTGACTCCGGTGCGTAAGTGTGCATGAATCAAGCTTAATGAGGACATCATCTATTTACACACAAGATTATTTGGAATGGAAATTCTTTGAAATTGTGATGCTGGGTCTCATTGGAAATACCAGACTATAATGGTAGCGGCTCCTGATTTCTGCTTTGGATAAATAAGACTTGCCCGTATATATTTGCCTGGGGAAATACATGTTTTATTAAGTTGATTGAATTGTGGAGGCTTTATGAATACCAACAGATATTTCATTCAACAAAGTGACAAGCTATTTAGTAAATCGATTTTAGAACCTCCTTACTTACTTCTATCACAACTTACGCAGATCTCTGCGAGCGCGCGCGCGCGTGTGTGTGTGTGTGTGTGTGTGTGTTGTATTGTGCTTTCTGCTTTGGCAATGTAAACGTATGTTTTCTCATGCCAATAAAGCCCTTTGAATTGAATTGAATGTGTGTGTGTGTGTGTGTGTGTGTGTGTGTGTGTGTGTGTGTGTGTGTGTGTGTGTGTGTGTGTGTGTGTGTGTGTGTGTGTGTGTGTGTGTGTGTGTGTGTGTGTGTGTGTGTGTGTGTGTGTGTGTGTGAGAGTGAGTGTGTATGTGTATGTGTATGTGTGTGTGTTTGAGAAATCCTCTAATCGCCATATTATGGTAGGATCAGCGGTTGGGATCTCAATATATGGGCATAAAAGGGACACACACAGAAAGGTTCAGAGATCTCCATATAAGGACATAAAAGGGACACAGGCAGACATACAGACAGACATGGGCATGAAAGGGAAACGGGTACGACGGGCACGCGGACGGGTATTGCCTAACCGAATGGGGCATGCATTCCCAACAGGCATCGTTCCCAATGGGCATCGTCCTAGTTATTTACTGATTGAGCGTTATATCACATCAAAAGGTTATTTTTGTATATACTTCTGATAGCATGATGTTCGTAGTTTAGCAGGTCATTTGAGCCAGAATGCCTGGCTGTTGAGCAGCATTTTTGGGGATATTCCGTCTTTGTGCATTGTTCTGTTCAGCATGTACAGTTAGCATACTGCTGTTCCCACCTCCCTGCTTGTAATGTTGATTCATTGCACAGTACATGAAGCTATAGGTCTGATTGACATTTTGAAAATTGATTTGAATACATAGTATGGCTGGAATCGCAGGAACAAATACAGTAGGTAAAGGATTATAAAGGATTATTACGGAAGCTTCATTTTTGGGAGAGAGAAAAAAAAGAAGCCAATCCTTGGAAATCATCATTCAGTGTCAGTGAGTATCCGGTCTGTGAACGTGTAATCATGCCATCAATCAGTAACAAAGTAAGTTGTCTAATCTCCCTTTTTCTAAAGTACCAGGACTTGTTTTAATTTCATGCTCAATCAATCATTTTGTAAGAGCAGTTGTCAAGATTTGTTTTGTTTTGTTGGACGCATCTCGTATTTCTGAGTTGTGTCAGTCAGTGTGTGAACGTGTGGGGTGACTGCTCCCCAGCAGGAATACTCTAACGGCTGCTGAGCTGCCTCTCTGTGCTCAGCGAGCGGTCTGAAACCAACAACAAAGACTTTCTCATTCTCTCTGTCCCCACTTTCTCTCTCATTTTCTCTCATTCCTCCATCCCTTTCTTTACCTTCTTAATTCTCTCTCTCTCTCTTTCTCCTGCGTGGCAATCCTTTTTCTCTACTGCTCACACTCCATCTTCCTCTCCCCCTCTCATCCGCTCTCTCTTTGTCCTCTCGCCACCCCCTCTTTTTCTCTCTCCCATCCCTTTTTGGCTCTTTTATTTTCCCGTCTATCGCTATTTTTTTGCCCTCCGAAAGCCTTTGTCTCCTTTCCTGCACCTCTTCCTTTATGCTTCTGTGGCACATGGATCAGTCGGGGGACCTAATAGGCTAATTAGGTGAATAGAACAGTGGTCTGCCAATACAAAGGAAATGTCAAGCTCACAAGCTGTAATTTGACTTCCTGGATGGGAGGTTAAAGGCCGCTGGTAGATTTACTGAAGCGATGGGAACCCGTCCCCAAGCACCCACACCCCCCAGAGCGTCCCCTCTCACCTTTATTTAAATGTCACTCAGCAACCATTAGCGTAGCTCCGCTGGTACCTGATGAGAGGTAGGGAGTCTTTTATGTGACGGACCAAAGGCTTTGTCTTCCTGAAGGCTCTCAGGTGTTAATGGACTGAGTCGCCTTCTTCTATCCGACACTGCAGCACTCGAGTAAGATTGTGCTCCTGAATGTTCAAACAACGTAAGTGCACAGTGCTCAACTAACAGTTCTCTCCTGTGGCCTTCTGGGAAATAAGACTCTTCTCTGTCCTCACCCCACCCTTCTTATGCCCACACAGAATACTACTTGCTACTTGCTGAGTAAACACATATGCGCATATATCATATACTTATATATAACCGCCAATTCAATACTTACAGTATACAGTTTGCCTTCATAAATGTGAAGCATGTGCACACATGTTCTTATTGAATTGATTGAAGTAATCATTAAGTATTGTTTGTTGATGGCATATTGGATAATACAATGGATACAGGCCCAGTGGCCACCTTAACCTTGTGGGCACCACAACGATAAATTGTCTGTTAAAAATAAATATATTAATAAATAAATATATACTCTGGAAAATGGTCGAAAATAATAAAAAGTATACATGATTTGAACATGCAGGGTAGATCATTATCAGACCTAAATTTACACTTCAAGTTCTTGTTTATCCCCAAAATGACTGCTATCACAGGTTTTGTAGCAATTTGTAGTATGTGTCGAAATATTGGGCCTTAAATGTTATTTGAAAAAGATTACAAGTATTTGGCACATCATTTGTGAAATAAATGCAAATATAAAATCAAATATAAAATATAATATATATTACCAATGCAATTACCCTCCTGCCACATGAGTCAAATGCAGGAGAATGGACTAGCTGCCCTCTCAGCATAAGAAATCTCTTATTTAAAGTCTGTATGAAATAGCATCCATTTAAATTTCGGCTTACTTCCGCACAAATCAGGATATCTATGTGACAGACTTATGATAAACTAGAAAAAGTGCTCCTCGGAGCACAGGTCTCCGCCAGGTCAGGTAGGTTATTGTGGGCCAGCAATGTTCGGAATTCGCCAATCAGGATGGAATATTAAATATCGGACGGAACCATCTTGATCACTTGACTATAGAGATAATGTGTACCGATGTGCATGATGTTTGGACAAAATTTGTATGAGTAATATAAAAAAGAAAAGTGTTGCAAAAATCGGCCTCCTGGTAGCGCTATGATAGGGCAATGTTAAAAGGGTGGCATTTGTTCCTCAACGTAGTGCAAATGAGAGTGTAAAGTTTCACCGCAATCGGACGATGCGTTCATGATTTGCGGCATTTTGTTCAAAACGGGCAACTCCTGCAAACTTTAGATGTCAATTTTAGCCAATCAGGATGGAATATGAAAAATCTAAGAGATCCGTCTTGATCACATGACTATAGAGTTCATGTGTACCGATGTGCGTGAAATTTGGATACAATCTGAAGGCTTAATATCAAAAAAAGATTTTTACATAAGTCGGCCTCCTGGTGGAACTATAAATGGCAAATGTGAAAAATGATGCCAAAATCCTTGGCATCTAGAGAGTGTGCATACAAAGTTTTACACAGATCGGTGCAGTTATAGGTAAAAACACAAATCGGCCTGTTATAGCGCCACCATGAGGCTGATTTGAAATTTTTCAAATGGCATTTCTTCCTCTGCCTAATGGGAATGTGTGTGCAACATTTCACAGAAATTGCATGCTGTGTTCATGATTTGAGGCATTTTGTTGAAAACGGAATACTCCTGCAAACTTTGGAAGCCAATTTTAGCCACACAGACACACGGACGTACGGACGGACGGACAGGGGGTAAAACATACTCTCACCATGCCTTTCGGCCTGGCGGAGACAATGACAAACAAATAAAAGTTAAATCAAGGTTACAATGAACAAATGTTCATACCCTCAGAGTATAAAATAAGAAGGAAAGAAAATATGTGTATCCTATTGCATACTGAAAAAGCAATTTGACCAAAAAATGCTTTTTGCAAAGTATGAAGTTGGCACTTCAAAATGAATAAATTTCAGTCACCTGGACCTTAACCAATACATTCTTGGAATGGGCAATAACGTTTTAGGGACTGACAACAGAAGAAGCACCACCAACCCATCTTGCTGCCACTACAAAGTTCTGGAGGTATGATGGCAAGCAGAACTACTGTGAAATCTGTGAAATCTTTTATATTTTATTGGCTGAAATTTTTTAGGTATGCCTCCGAGTGCCAGAATGGATCATCAACAAAATGAGGCTGTTTTCCCAGGAGCGAGAAGGATAGAATTTCAAGATAAACTTTAGTTTTTGCAAATACATTGATAGACTTTCGCCCAAAGAAGACAGGGAAATGGGTTAATAATAAGCCATTTCTCATTTCATGGGGTATTTAAGCAAAAGACAATTGATCCGCTGTAGTCAGTGGTGTCCACAGTAACAGTCTCAAGGGATGCTTTGCACCAGACACTCTAATCAGACTTCAATCGAGCCGACCGCCTCTGTAAACTCAACTACCAGCAGGTGAATGATCCGAAGCAGAGAGGTATTGACTGGGAGTTACTGAACAACATTGAACGCACTAGAAAGCACTAGTCTGTCAGTACTGGTGATATATCCTGAAAATGTATTAATTCATGTTTTTTTTTCTCGTAATTTTTTTCAGGAATCCTGCTTGACTTTTTTGATAGTGACAGTGAGAGAGAGCCGTGAAAGACATGGGGAAAGAGTGAGGATGATGTGCAGCAAAGAGACTATCAGGTCGGATTCGAACCCTGATCAGCTGCAGGAAGGACTATGGCATGCATTCTTACCAGGTGAGCCACCGGGGCACCCCGTTACATATACATTTTTTGGAGATCATATCATATTCCAAGGAGGCACAAGTCAGATCAACACAATGTGGTTACGTTTTCTTTTTTTCTTTTCTTTTTTTGCAGTCCACAGTCTTTGTGTCGTAGCCATAGCAACAAGACACACCACCACACCGGACATAATTCAGCGGCTGTTCAAAAAATAACCCTGCACCGTTTAACTCGACTTGACTTGAAATCTATTCTCCTAGAGCTGGCGTAGGTGAGTTAGCGCAAGGTTATTTTCCGGGGTACGGGCGTTCTACTGCACTCCCAGATGAGTCATTGCCATTCTGGCCTTATCCTTCCTCTAACTAAGAGTCCAGCTGTGCGGATCGATCGGTACCAGGAAACATGGGTCAGCAGAGTTCAGCTGGATCCACCCACTCCACTACTTGCTTTGCCAGACAGATAAAGACACGTGTTTCTAGCCACAAAGCCGGGTCCATGGTGAAATATTGCATACATTTCCTACTCCTACATTTCAGTGTATCTAATTTTCTTTTGATTTATTTTGTATGGGTAGAAGCTTTGTTTATGTATTATGTATAATACTTGATCATTTCTAGTTGGCGTCAAAGTAAACTTTAACTAAAATGTAGAATACACACACACACACGCACGCACGCACGCACGCACGCACGCACGCACGCACGCACGCACGCACGCACGCACGCACGCACACACACACACACACACACACACACACACACACACACACACACACACACACACACACACACACACACACACACACACACACACACACACACACACACACACACACACACACACACACACACACACACACACACACACACACACAGTTCCCCAAACAACACCTCTGGAATTTAATCATATGTATAAATGTCAATACATGATGAGAGAGGGAGAAAGTGTGTGTGTGTGTGTGTGTGTGTGTGTGTGTGTGTGTGTGTGTGTGTGTGTGTGTGTGTGTGTGTGTGTGTGTGTGTGTGTGTGTGTGTGTGTGTGTGTGTGTGTGTGTGTGTGTGTGTGTGTGTGTGTGTGCGTGCATGCATAAGTGTGAGAGAGAAAGAGAAAGCCAACACTGTGCTGCCTGTCATTAACAGGATGAATAATTCATCTCCTTGTTGGGAGTTAATAACTGTGGAGTGTCTGGGGATGAGGTCAGAGAGTTGTTTGTTCTGTGATAAGCTGACGAAGCCTGTTATCTCAGCAACCAGGGCTAAATTAGCCTGTTTTCCTCGACTGATTCAAATCTCCCTGGCTGTCATCTCTTCAGCCCTGTCAAATGGCCACAGTCCTGCACCCATGATGGCTCTTCAGGAAAACTCTTTGTTAGTGTTATGATGAGGACACAATGCACTGATATTTTGGCTGGTGTGGTGTGTCCATTAGAAGGAATAGATTTTGGTAGGCCCTCGTTTGGATGCACTGCCGTCTCTGTATAGATTATTGAACTATGTGTAATTAGCACATGACATAATATGTCCTAGAAATCAACTGAGATGTGTACGTGACTGATGAGCGATTGTGAAACTTGTTCTGGTTTAACCACGTCTTGTTTAAGTTTCCATTCACCCTAGAATGACATTTGCAGGAGCGAGTTCCGAAACTATAGACATTTGCTTTTTTGCTGGGAATTCATGTACCTCAGCTCTCTGTGTAGGCTACTGCATGAACCTGTAACCTATAAATAGTGTGTGACTTCTGGTAATAAACTTTATTGAGACTTGTACTCTCATTGTCTGCACTCTTTCTGTTCTCCAGTGCTGCTGCTCTGGATTTCAGACTGAGTGAAATATTGGTAGACATCATCCTCAATTCACAACAGTTAGGGCCAAGGTGATGGTCTGTGTTACTGTGTGTGTGTGTGTGTGTGTGTGTGTGTGTGTGTGTGTGTGTGTGTGTGTGTGTGTGTGTGTGTGTGTGTGTGTGTGTGTGTGTGTGTGTGTGTGTATGTGTGAGTGTGAGTGTGAGTGTGAGTGTGAGTGTGACTGTGTGTGTGTGTGTGTGTGTGTGTGTGTGTGTGTGTGTGTGTGTGTGTGTGTGTGTGTGTGTGCGCACGCATGCGTGTGTGTGTGAGAGAGAGTGAGCGAAAGAGAGAGGATGTACCTATACACAGTCACAGGGCACACAAGAGAACACGTCCCACTTACGTACTGTCAATAAGGACACCGTTATTCTGTCCTGTCCCCCCCCCCCCCCCCCAAAGTAAAAACCAATGCTAAATGGTTAAAAAACACACCACCAGCTCAGTTCCCCCCCTGAAACGTGGGTATGTTTGTGGGCTACCTTTTTAGAGGCAGCACCTGAGGTGAACAGCCTCATTAGTGAAGGATTAGCTCTCCTTACCAACAGGATGTGGCTTGGCTGGCGCACATGACTCCATCACTGTCAGAACAGTTAAAATTGGAGCTCTGCAAAATGGACAACATAACCTCCTATGTGGAGAGAGAGAGAGCGAGAGAGGCAAACAAGACCATAGTGCACAATTAGAGTTCAGATAGAATATTTTCGCAGTTAGAGCAGATTTTGGAGAAGAAAAAAACAGTTAAATGCCCACTTATGGTTTTGGATGTTAAGCTGATGATCTTATCCAGAGCATCTTGCAATATGTGCCTCATAAGAATAAAATGTAATTCTTGGAAGGCCAACATTACAAGCAACCAACATTTAGGGTTTGCACAGTTTGTAAAAGCCATAGCACTCTGATAGAAGAAACAAAAATTGAGTGTTTTGATATTTTACATTTTCCAATAATTATACCTTGCAGACTTACAAAAAAAATGTTCTCAACATTAGAGACACAATGGGATTGGAGATGCAACATTTCTTAATAGCATCAACTAGACACACATGCATGTGTGTTCACATATAGGCTATTTCACATCTTGCCTTTCTTTCATCCAGTTTTTATGCAGGCACACACACACACACACACACACACACACACACACACACACACACACACACACACACACACACACACACACACACACACACACACACACACACACACACACACACACACACACACACACACACACACACACACACATAAACACACACACACACATAAATAAATGCACGCACGCACGCACGCACGCACGCACGCACGCACGCACGCACGCACGCACGCACGCACGCACGCACACACACACACACACACACACACACACACACACACACACACACACACACACACACACACACACACACACACACACACACACACACACACACACACACACACAGAGACATACTGTAGGTGTGCTATTACAGACACACTTACAGACTTTGGTACTTTGAGGTGCACAAGCCAAATTAGGGTTACTGCTCATTTCACATGGTCTGGAAAGTAAAAACTGGTAAGAAAAAGGGTGATTTTATTTTTTCTTCTTTTGGCCAGTAGGGGATTCAGGACAATAGCTCTCTCCCTCCATCTCTTATGGTAACAGAGCCCTGTCTCTGACTTTGATATTTATCAGCTAATTGATCCGTGTGGTGTAGCAGCACTTTCTACTGTTGCCTTGTAGAGAATAACGAATATCTGAATATGACCTCAGGACAGACTAACACTTACAAAGAGCTAGAGGGTAGTTATACTTAGTGAATTGAGATGTGAGTTTATGTCTGTGATGCTAAGACATTAATTGCACATGTCAAAATAGGTTTGAAACTCTAGACAATGGAGGCTTCAAAATATCTTAACCCTTTAAGACCGGGAACGCGTCTGTGTGTCATTTTAAGATTTCTTTGGCCATTCAAAAATAGCAGATCTACAAGCTCATAGCGCGGCACCGAGTATTTTTTTTTTTAAAAGCTTGTATTTTTGAAAAATAGTGAACATTTGTGCAAATCTTTGAATATATATATTTTTAAAGCGAACCTTTTTAACTCTGTTACAACTTCTGGGGGTCCCTGGAACAAAATATTTTGAGATGGGGGTCCACGGCCAATACAACAAAAAAAATACTGTTAGTTTTTAGAAGACATTTGTAGAATCCCCCAGAACCAAAGATTTGAGTTACAAACGTTCGCTTTAAAAAATATATATGCAAAGATTTGCACACATTTTCACGTTATTTTTCTTCAAAAATAGCTGATCTACAAGCTCATAGTGCGGCACTCGGTGCCGCGCTATGAGCTTGTATATCTGCTATTTTTGAATAGCCAAAGAAATCTAAAAAATGACACACAGAGGCATTCTTAATGGGTTAAGGAAAAAGTAAAAACATGCATCATCAGGGGAGTTAAAAACAATATTTCTGGGAATTAACTAAATTAAACTAATATTTCATGTTTATATTGTGCGTTGCGGATAGATGCTATAATGCAACACAATTATCCGAATATATAGACCTAGACAATCACAGGAATTTAATTGAAAGTTAATTTAGTAGGGCTATATTTTTGGTGATTGATAACTTAGGCTAACTAACATCATCTACTGCATCCTGCTGCATAAGCCCTTCCCAGCTAGTACACTGAGGTGACTGAAACAAACAATAAGAATAAGGAATACAGGTCCTTTGCCTGATGAAGACCTAAAAGGTCAAAACTGCACCAGTAATAAAGTAAGTTTTTGGAGCTTCAAACAGTGTGATGTTTTATCTTCTCCTTGATTCTTGCCTTGATGCCTTGATGTCCAGCACCTCGCCTAAATACAGGCATGAATTGTGCACACAATCTCCTCTGTGACAAGTGGGCACCTATTCATCTAAACAAACATGTTGGCACCTCAATGTTAAATTGGCAAAACAAATTGAATAAATGTAGGCTTTGGAAAATGGTCTGAAATAATGCAACGTATATGATTTGAACATGCACGGAGGGTAGACTACATCATTATCAGACCTAAATTTACGCTTCAACTTATTGTTTATACCCAAAATGACTGGCTATCCACAGGTTTGTATCAATTGCAATTGTAGAAATATTAGACCTCAATGATAAATTGGCTGTCTTTCTAAAATGTAAAACAAGATAGAACTAGAAAAAGTGCTCCTCGGAGCACAGGTCTCCGCCAGGTCAGGTAGGTTATTGTGGGGCAGCAATGTTCGGAATTAGCCAATCAGGATGGAATATGAAAAATTGGACGGAACCATCTTGATCACTTGACTATATGTGTACCGATTTGCATGATGTTTGAATTTGTAGGAGTAATATAAAAAAGAAAAGTGTTGCAAAATTGGCCTCCTGGTGGCGCTATAATAGGGCAATGTTAAAAGGGTGACATTTGTTCTTCAATGTAGTGCGAATGTGCATGCAAAGTGTCACCACAATCGGACGCTGCATTCATGATTTGTGGCATTTTGTTCAAAACGGGCCACTCCTGCAAACTTTAGATGTCAATGTTAGCCAATCAGGATGGAATATGAAAATTTTAAAAGATCCATCGTGATCACATGACTATAGAGATCAAGTGTACCGATGTGCGTGAAATTTGGATAAATTCTGAAGGCTTAATATAAAAAAAAATTGTTTTACATAAGTCGGCCTCCTGGTGGCGCTATGAAAGGCAAATGTGAAAAATGCTGGTCAGTTGTTTTTCCTTGGCCTCTAGGGAGTGTGCGTGCAAAGTTTCATGCAGATCGGTGCAGTTATAGTTAAAAACACAAATCGTCCATTTATAGCGCCACCATGAGGTTGATTTGAACATTTTCAAGTGGCATTTCTTCCTCGGCCTAGTGGGAATGTGCGTGTGAAATCTCACGGAAATCGCAAGCTGCGTTCATGATTTGAGGCATTTTGTTGAAAACGGAGCAATCCTGCAAACTTTGGAAGCCAACCTTAGCCAATCAGGATGAAATATGGAAAATTGGACAGATCCGTGTTGATCACATGACTATAGAGATACTGTGTACTGATTTGCGTGATGTTTGGATAAAATCTGTAGGAGTACTGTCAAGAAATGTGTTTTGCAAAAAGCGGCCTCCTGGTGGCGCTATAAAAGGCTAATTTGAAAAATTTGGGGCAGAGGTTCTGCTCTGGCATCCAGGGAGTGTGTGTGCACAGTTTCACTGCGATCAAGCCAACAGTGCCGGAGATTAGCTGTACACAAAATGACAGAATGACGGACACACGGACGGACGGACGGACGGACGGACACACGGACGGACGGACAGGGGGCAAAACATACTCTCTCGCCATGCCTTTCGGCCTGGCGGAGACAATAAATGTAGGCCTATGCTTTTGGAAATAATGTAAAGTATACATGATTTGAACGTGCACGGTATGTAAGTTAATGTGATTGCTTTCTTTTGTAAAATTGTCATTACAATTTTTTGTATGTATTTGGCCCCCCGTTTATACAATAAATGTAGCCTACATATGAAATAAAATATAAAATGCACCTGTACCACCTCTTCCAAGTTTGGAAACAATCCAGGAAGAGTTGATTTTTAGATTATTATTATTTTTTGGGGGGTCTCAAATTAACATGAGCATGAAATTAATGTCAAGCTTTTATTTGTAAACTTAAATCACGTGTTCATTCTTTAATCAAAGTTCAATGATTCGTTAAAACTAAACGTCACCATGAGCGACAATATAAATCACTCTCTAAATTACTCTATTTTAGGAAAAATAAATGTGATGCATTCAAATAAAACAAGCATAACACTCGTGTTTACCCCTACTAATATGTAGTGGGGGTCCCTGCTTCATCTGTCTCTCAGCTAAGGGGGTCCTTGGCCTGAAAAACGTTGAAGACCCCTGCTGTAGGGCCAAGTCGGCCAACAAACTACACCTGAGCTCCAATCGTCAGATAATAGCCTCTACACGTTCCACTTTAGTCCTGCAGGTGGCGTTAAAAGCATGAGAGAGCTGCGTTCTCTGCCGAGGAGAAGGAGCCTCTCTCAGCTCCTTCTCTCTCTCACGCTCAGACCAGTGTTGCCATGTCTGCTTATTATAAGGGACTTTGGGCTTAAATATTGGTTAGTTGCGTGTTGCGTTTTTTTTGGGCTTGTTTCTAAAGTGTTGCTTATTTTAGGCTTGTTTCACATTTTTGTTTTATTATTATTTAAACCAGTTCTCAAATATTTTCATGAAAATATTTTGTTTTGTGCCAGGGGGCATTTGTGTTGTTAGAATGTTTCAAAATATTCAAAATATTCAACATTTTATTGCAAGAGTTTTGGAAAATAGACGATGTATATAGGTTTAAAGTGTTCAAAGGTTCAAAGTGTTAAAATGTAAGTCGTTTCTTTTGGGCTTGTTTTCACAGACCTGGTTGCTTGTTTCTCTCTCAAGATCTGGCAACATTGTGTGAGAGCGCTTTCATTTGGTCCCTGCCTTCAGAACAAACCTGCTAGTGTGACAAACAATACATTCTCCAGATAAAGCAGTTGAATTACCTGGCTATACATCCATCATCAACAACAACAACAACTGTTTCTAGACATGCTATTCATAGGCTATAGGCTATTAAAAGAGAGAGAGAGAGAGAGAGAGAGAGAGAGAGAGAGAGAGAGAGAGAGAGAGAGAGAGAGAGAGAGAGAGAGAGAGAGAGAGAGAGTTTATAAAACACGCACGCAAGTTAATGTGATTGCTGTCTTTTTTGTAAAATGATGCTATTATAAGAATTATTGGCTGTATGTTATGTAGCCTATGGAAACAGTAAAACTTTTTTTTATCCACATGCAGAGCCAGAGCTGTGTTGCCTATTCACTCCGCCTACTTGCTATATTGATTGATTGATTGATTGATGATTGATTGGATACTTTATTTAACAGTTTATAAAAATAAAAAATAAATTCACATGCAGAGACAGAGCTGTGTTGCCTATTCGCCCCGCCCACTTGCTATAGTCTATCTATGGGCTGTAGGACTGTATACAGAGGGGGGGGGGACGAGAGAAACTGAGAGAGGGAGGGTGAGAGAGGCTTGGATCGGGTGAGAGAAGGCGAGAGAGAAGAGCGCAATCGTTTGGAATCACTCCACTCTCTCTCTCATACATACATACACACACACACACACGCACACACAACCATACAGCCGCATGAAGTGAGCCGTGGAGCGGACCCGAGGCTGACAGAGTTTGTGGCAACCATAAAGACTGCTGAGGAGGGTGACTGTCTGTCAGGGGACCACATCGCTGGCAACTAAATGGACATATAGGTTCTTCTATGTTGGTGATTTTTGCCGTGATCTCCATCGCCTCCTACACATTATTCTACTCCTGAGTCTTCTGCCGGAGGATGAGGAGGATGATGCGGTTGGTGGTAGTGGAGAATCAGCCTATAGATACGATGCTGTGAGACCCGGTCCGGTCCGGACGGGAGTCCCTCCACTGGGTCCTCGAGAGGACAATCCTTTAATGTCACTGCTCTCTGATCAACGAAATATTTAAACTTGACTCGCCGGGGGAAAAAAAAGAATATTCAAGCTTATTGAAATCCAAACAGCGCCGTGGGAGGATTTGAAGGAATAATTATCATCACTGGCTGTCCAAGTGGATTGTTTCTTTTGCCTTTTAATACGGGGAGAGCGCTTTTATTTTGTCATTGTGGATTTTTAACCGTGGAGCCGTTTATTGGAAAGGCTGAAGTGGATCCGTGCGGGAGCGGAGGAGAGAGATCGAAGCTTGTTGTGGCCCGGCTGGAGCGTTCAGATCTGGGATCTATCGGAGCCGTTATCACCCGTCGAAGGTACAAAACTTCCATGTCACGACTCGCAGCGCACAGCCTTGTTCCTTTTATCGACCCCCGGCGCGCACAGACATATGGCTGAAATGTGATAGCATATCAAATGGGGCTTTGATGAAATTGTTATATATATATCTGCTTTCACCCCTTTAATTTCAGTCATCCCATTGGGATGACTGAAATTAAAGGAAAAGCAATTTCCCATGATCCCACAAGCCAGGTACTGGTTGCTTAATTTCAAACCAGTCTCTTGGGTATGATCAACGTTTTACGCACAGGAAGGAGTAGGCAACAAAATGTAAAAAAAATAAATATACAAAATATTTCGAACGTGTTTCGACTGTTCTATCGTAGCCTACCTTAAACACAATTGAGGGTAAATATACCTGTAAAAGCAAGTAGTATTCCGGTGGCGATGGGATAAACACTTGTTGGCGATGGCTAGGGCCACCATAAGGTGTGCGCCCGTTTCTATTCAGTTGATGATCTTTGCACTGATGGCTACCGATGTTCGATGTTTTGCCTTACACCAACGGTATTGATCTCGGAATGAGGGACGGAGCACTTACCCTCTGTCCACCCTCGGAATTACCTTACCATATCTGTCATAAATTACACCGCTTTCCCCCGCGGCAGCTCAATGCGCGTTTCCCCCACTCCAAATAGCCCGAGCACGTCTCGCTTTATGGGTTTTAAGGAGTGCGCAGTCCATATATTGAGGCATATGAAATGACACTCCAGTCCAAATGTATTCGTTTGAATGGGAATTTAGGCTGTGGGATTTTCAATGTCATCAATACTTACTAGAGACGTCACGTCAGGAAGAACTAATCACTCATTTCGACGCACACTTAAAGCAACAATACAATAATACCATTTGTGTGTCCATTAATATCAACTAAAAAAAACATCATGTGACATAATTATGTCCCGAGGTCAGTTATTGGCACCTGTGGCTGCCGTCTTTCAATCAACAATGTGTATGACTTCATATTCCTATTTAGGGTTTTAGTCAAATTCATTCACTGTTTGAACAGTTGGGAGAGATGATAAGTAGGCTAAAGGGTATTTGACAGTGTAGGCTAGTGTGTCGTGGGTTGTCAACTTGTCATTCAGCAGGGAATCCGGTTGTACTGGTCTCACCCGTTCGATGTTGGTGTTGGTCTCTGGTTGCAGAGAACCTGCTATTCAGGCTGAGGAGAGAGAGAGAGAGAGAGAGAGAGAGAGAGAGAGAGAGAGAGAGAGAGAGAGAGAGAGAGAGAGAGAGAGAGAGAGAGAGAGAGAGAGAGAGAGAGAGAATTTATATTCACAGAGCATCTACCTTTACCGTGTTCCGATAGTAAGAAAGGCTGAATGTGTGCCATTAAGCTGCACTGATAGTAGCTACGAGGTGCGGTGCGGAGACCCCCGTCAGACCCGCTCATCCGTCTTTCGGGGTTCTCTTTAAAAGGGGGAGGGGGGGAAAGTCGTATTTAATAGGCTAATTTCTTGTCTATGGTGCTATATTTAAAAATGAGCGATTATGCATGCGCCCGTTTGCTCAAATAACACACAATTAAGTCATAACTGCCACTGCACTGTAGTAGCTCTCCAATTTATTTACCTGGTGGCATTCAGTAAAATCACCTGTAAAAGGTTTAAAATACATTGGTGGGGGGAGAGTTAAAGGGATACTTCACTTTCGGGCCGGGGACACATTTAAAAAAAATATAAAAAATAAATGAAAAAAGTTATGGAAAATTCATGGCCCCCTCACGACACGCAGTGTCCTACTAATGTGTGAGGGGGCCATGAATTTTCCATAACTTTTTTCATTTATTTTTAATATTTTTTTTAAATGTGTCCCCGGCCCGAAAGTGAAGTATCCCTTTAAATTTATATCACATTTGATTAGGCTATTAGTAGCCTACTGTATCAAAATCACAGGGTGAAAAATAAGGGTAGGCTATGAAAGTTTTTATTTGTTATGTCTAAATGATAGGTTATTAGCCTGGGAGTGATTTTCTCAAATCTAAATTGGCCCAATCAGAAGCAGGTGCGTGTTCTCCACCTCACATGTCCAACAATCAGTCAAGCGGCCAGCAAACCGAGTAGAAGGACTAAAGTCTGGGTAAGTTCAGTTGCGTAGCCTAGTATAACTTGCAACTCTTGTTAAATACGTGTATAGAGATCAATTAATAACGTTTAGTAACTGGTGGGGGGGGGAAACAATCTTGTCTGTTCAGTTAGGCTCGTATTTTTGAACGACTGAGGCGAGCTCAAGTCGCCAATCTCGCAATGCATGCAGACTAGAGCAGTGGTTCTCAAACTTTTTCATGGCAAGGACCCCCAAATTGATATATATTTGGCTGCGAACCCCCATCTGAAAATGTTTTGTGCCAGGAACCCCCAGAAGCAAAGATTTGATTTAAGAATGTTTGCTTTAAAATATATATTTACAAAGATTTGAACATATTTAAAAAAAAAAAAATCTGAAATGGCAGATCTACAAGCTCATCGTTTTTGAATAGCCAAAGTATAAAATATGGCTATTGTGGTTAAACATGATATATTAACACATTTAATCCCACAGTGGTTGAGAACAGGTTGTAGATTGATTGTTCATTTCACAACACTGCCTTCTCAAAGTGCATTTTCATACCACTGTGTTGATCGACACGGCAGGCCGCTGGCTTCATTGGAAAGCATATCCGTTGAATTTGGCCAGATAAAACAAAAACGTCACGGTCAGCTCTCAGCGTTACAGTGCGGATTATACCCAGGGAAACGCAGTTAAAAAAGCAGAGAATTTAGCAATGTTTGGGATGTTCTGCACATTTTCTGCGTAAAATGGTACATCTGAGGGAGCAGTGTCGTTAATACTGTCCTTAACATTGTGGAAGGAGTTGAAATAGCTTTTTGTATGATTGAAGTTGTCTGGCTCAGTGGTTCTCAACCTGTGGGTCGGGTCCCCTACATGATTTCTTGGGGGGGGGGGGGGGGGGGTCCAGATGATAGTGAAGTGACAATTTAAGGACTTTTAAGAGCTTTTTAATACCTTGAAAAAAGGTCAAACATTGGCCACATTGTCAAATAATATAGGAAAGAGGAAACATCAGCTATTTTCACAATATTTATCTGGGGGGTCCCCAGTTCAAATATGATTATTTTGGCGGTTCCCGGCCTGAAAAGGGTGAGAACCACTGGTCTAACACTCTTTGCACTGCCGTTTTCCCTTGCCTTCAGGGGGGGAAAGTGTCGATACTTGTCGTTTCACGGCCTGATTTGACTTTAAGTTCAGCCATAGCGACAGGCAGGGTATGGAATGTCGCTTCAATTTGATGCATTGTGACCACCAGAACATTCAGAAGCCACAGAGAGTAAAGGATTTCATTGCATTATTCAGCCTCTGTGTCACACAGGCTCATTCATGTATTCATCCCGAACAGAACAGACATGCCCCTTTTTTACACCCACGCATTGTATTTATTTAATGGGGAAATGCAGGAATCTATTGGATCACTATGCTTATTAGCCTTTGTTGCAGACCAGTGAGGGGAGAAACAAATACAACTGGTTGCTGCATACGTTTGTCATCATCATCCAATGCAGTGGCTTCCCACTCTTATGGGAGCAAGCCGGGGGATATACCCAAGCAAAGGGTTATAAAGAGTTCAATAAATGCCAATAAAAGGCAGAACAAGAAGGAGCAACCATTACTCAGCAAAATACCATCCACAAACAATAAACTACAGGACAGAGGTAAAACTGGGACATGAGGTTTAACAATTGATTCACGGCAACATCTGTAATAAATCTGTTTAAAAGTGGATTTATTATTAGAACATGACGCTTGATAGATAAAGGTCTGATCTTTTAATACAGACAGCAAGCAAGTCCCATCTGTCATCCGCTGGTGGGGTGTGTTCGTGTGTGCTGGGGTAATCCCTATTTGTCATTATTGGATATTATGCTCAATTGAAGGCAAGGGTCTGTAGTGTAAAGTACAGAATTTTGCGACACCATCACTGAGACTAGTCTGTTCATGTCGATATGCTTCGGATAGACAGCTCTGTGCTCTTATCTCAGCATTAGCGTTTCGAAGGAAAGTGTTGGGGTGCAACTTCTCCACCTACTGGTGGCGTGGTTGATTTGACCATATCGGAGTGGGTGGGGATGCGCGCTGGGCTAGTGAGTATC
Organism: Gymnoscopelus braueri; assembly: GCF_963280865.1. Taxonomy (NCBI): domain Eukaryota; kingdom Metazoa; phylum Chordata; class Actinopteri; order Myctophiformes; family Myctophidae; genus Gymnoscopelus; species Gymnoscopelus braueri. The sequence goes on from NC_137622.1 coordinate 19,552,984, forward strand.
GCTGCTGTGTGATGGCCGTGTTTTTCACCTACATATGACATGAAGAAGCATCTCATATTCCCCCAATAACACACCCACTACCGTCAGCCCCTCCGTTCCTCTCATTGCCATGACAAATTTCTGCACAGATGCTCGCCGTAACAGTGCATGGGATAGATGCTTAACATCAGACTCAATGTATTGGTTTAACTGCAGAATCACATGTTGAACTGCTGTGTCATTACAATAATACTATAGATGCCCGTCTACATATCTACTAACCTACCTGCTCAGTAACTGTATAATCGGAGCCCGTTCTGTGTTGTTGCTACTAGTGCAAACAGTGGTCAGTCGCCCAGTGAGCAAGCTACATGGTAAAATCAAGATGATAATTTAACCACTTAAACCCTGATGTCCCTATTTTAGGCATGTCATTATAGGCAAACGGTTTGAATTTCTTTGAAATGCACCACGTTATGAGCTTGTAGATCAGTTATTTTTTTACATGGGCTTTATACTCCAAGTTACACTAGATTTTACTGTGTAGAATCGCCTCGCATCACTTAACTGTTGACCACTTTTTACTCTAGTGTGTGATTGACAGCTTACTATTACCTGTGACCAGCATAATAGCCCCTTCCTCGTCACTGCCTTCGTGTGTTGAGGTACGTGACGGACAGATAATCCATGCAGTGTGACCTCATATCCAGCCGATAGGATTGGCTCCTGTATTATGAACTGCAAGACTATTAGTCACCTGCACTTCGGCGTAAAACCCTTTGTTAGCTTAAGATATTTGCTGTGTAATTCTGACCCGCCATGTCAAATGCCTGGGTGGTAGTAGACTACCGGTATGTTGGGTGCCAGAGTGATTGAGCAGTTAATGGTTTGAGATACTTCCCTGTAGCTGGATGGTCACAGGTTCCGCCGTTGCGAGCATATTTGTGTTGTGTTCTCGAGTGAGACGCTCAACTCTTTGAAGTCTTGACTCTTTGTGTATATATTTATACATCTCTGCATTTTGCACCCACATTTTAACTCCAGAGAAGGGTCATGGGTCATGGTCATTTTGTCCTATGGGTTGGCCCTAGCTGTGCTACTACTGGGCTTTTGTGTCAGACCCCCCTACACACACACACTCACGCGCACGCATGCAGACACAGTATCGGTCTCAACACATGCTCTGCGGCACACAAAGGCACATGACACATACACATACATGTTCTGGCTCTTTCAACATGCCCATGTTTTGTCCCTGGCTGGCAGACAGACACCGGCAACAGTTTGCTGGTGAGGGGTGGGTGGGTGGGTGTGTGTGGGGGGGGGGGGAATTGTTAATCTGGCCCAAACAATTGCTCTGAATGAAATCATTAAAATAATCCCCTTTGTGCAGTGGGGCTAGGGGACCACCCATCCTGCACGCAGCCATGGAGAAGAGCAACCGGAGCACTACACACACACACGCATGCACGCACGCACACACTTGTATATATATACACACACACACACGCAGTGGTTGGATTGAGGGGAAATGGAGAATAGAACTGATTGTCCATGACAAAAGGGCTGGCAGGACTCTGGCTGGCCAGGGGTTGGCGACTGTCTGGCTCTGTAACCCTGCTCACCTCCATTCCTCTTCTTAATCCTCTCCTCTCCTTGAGTCTCTCTAACCTTTCCCTATAAAGCCAGCAGTCATGACTACTTTCTTTTGTCTTCGGAGATGAGGAGCGCTTCTTGAATGTATATTCTGTGTGCGCGCAGACAAACATACTCCTGCCCAATTGTATCTGAGCAATGTGCAATTGTAGGAGAGTGGCATAGAGTGCCACTCTCACATATGGGGTCCGCTGTTATTTTTAGCAGATTAAACTGGCTTTGATTCTGGAACAGATGAAAATGGATTGTAATTGTTACTGTGGCTTATATAAGCTCTGAACCGGGAACAGTCAGACGAGCTAAGGCATGAAGCCATGTTGTGAGCTGGTCTAGTGTGCCTTTGTACAGCCTTGCTATTGTATAGCCTTTTGTATATGGGGAATGCAAGTTAAAATGCAGTTTTTAGTTGTGAAAGAATATTGCTATTCATTGTGCTCTTGCACGCATATATGCAGGTGCAAGGTTTGCGGTTACGCTTTATGCATATTAATGTTTTCAGCTAAGCAGAATAACCTGTGTGGGTGGAATCGTCAAGTCTTCATCAGTATTGTTGCCGGAGAAGCTGCAATCAGAACAGCGGCATATTGATATGCCGCTGTTTTATTTGTATGTCTTTGAGATGTGAGAACAATCGGTTACTGGCTCGGCCCAGGATCCGTCCAGCAGCTAAAAGGCCTCTCACTGCTCGTCCTGCCGGTCACAAAGGTTAAAGACTAACTAGGGACAGATGCTGTCCTCCACTCTCCCTCTCACCTTTCCTTTTCCTCCTCCTTTCATTATTCTACTTCTCTCCCATCTCCTTATCTCTTTATTATTCTGTTGTACCGCCACACACACACACACACACACCAACATTCTGCTGGCTCACAGGAACTAGCTTATGCTTCTTAACCTCCATAAATGTCACACTGTAATTTGACTCCTGCATCACTGTGTGCCTTTAGCCCATTCCGACGATGGGCCTGACTGAAGTGCTGACTTGATATACAAACAGCGTGCTGCAGTTGTCATGACGCACCATTGCCATAGAGCGCGATTTGTTAGCCAGTGTCATGCTGTTTTGTTATGCAAGTGTTACTTAGCTCTTGCACCCGTGACCACCTCAGGCCTGTTTTACCTCAAATTGAAGTCTTTCAGACAGTGCAGCACGGTGTAGGCCAGAAATTGTAATTTGAATGATTAGCCACCCACTCTATTACTCGTTAGCCAGTTTGTTCAATTGAGTGTGTGTGGGACAGGCTTAGTTTAGTATTAGTTTAACATAATGATGACAAAACATTTAAATGTTAGTGCTAACAAACAGAAATTAAATGTGAAAATGAAATGAGTATGTCTAATAGATGGATATTTAAAACGGTCAGCATCATTACTTGGAGGGCTGGTGTTAACTGTGTGCCAAGCTGTGCTCCGATGCAATTTTCCCAGAATCTTCTGCGGAGGCAGTGAGGTAAAGCCAGATGAGAGAGGTTACTACGCTGCCAGTGAAATGAAAGCTAGGTGGTATATTTAATTATAACCGTATATGTAAGGTTTTGCAATGGCAATTCATTTCTTCAGTTTTGCAAATAATCCAGATGTGAGAGAGAGAAAATTAAGGAAAGCTGTATGGGGGAGAAAAATAGGGAGTGAGAGAAGAAGTGGGGGTGGAAGAGACACCATATGAAACACAGTATGGGGATTTACACTGGGTTTTATGTGCAGGATTTGCTGTATAGGGAGGATTGTGCAGAGGACAAGATAGTTCAGGTGTAGAGCATATTAGGCAAGCTGCTGAAGAAGACACACACACACACACACACGCGCACACACACACACACACACACACACACACACACACACACACACACACACACACACACACACACACACACACACACACACACACACACACACACACACACACACACACATATCAGCCAGACACTGTCTCTTGGGCATAACTAGAGAAGCACAATTGGCAACATTTAGCACACAGCTCTATTGGATTCTCTCTGTTGGGTTACTATTGTAAAATGTATCGGTTATAATGTCGCATCAATAGCAGAGGGAGAATGCAGTGTGTGAACATAGAGTTGGGTTGACTATACCAACAAAGGAAGCAAAGATCCAAGACATCAATTCTTCAAGGTTACAGCAGCTCATAAATACTTTACACCGCATGCGGTTTCCAGTGGGATCATCTGGGAGGGATGTCTCTCTCACTCTCACTCTCTGAGTCTCTCTCAGCTGACATCTTTGGAAACTTAAAATAATGGTGATAGTGAGGAGGTGTTAATTTGGTCACAGTAGAGCTTAAGCTTAATTTATATTCCATCGTGCTAGGGTGTCGCTTGCCAAAAAGAACATAATCTATAAACTAAGATGCTATGTGGTGTAAGCTTGTACATTGTTCTTTTTGGCAAGCGACATCATCCCCCACTAAAGGTGACTGATGGGGCAGAAGGGCTACTAGAACTAGAGTATCTGTTGATGGCCCATTGGCCTTGTTCATTGAATGAACAGTGGCAAGCTTCTCTTTGTCTACATCTGGATGCTAGTTTTGGAGGATCTTATTTCCTCTTCTTTCCTCTATGATAATTATCTTCCATCTTTCTTTAATCTCTAAAGTATATTCATTATTTCCCATGAGCGTGATCATTATGGTTAGCCCCATTGGGAATGGAAGTCCTAAAGAACATAAATTTAACAAAATAATGGAATGAAATGCAAATCTCAAGTGTACACGTGTTGTTTTTCATACATAGTGAAATGATTGGAATCCAATAGCTTCACTGAAAATCAAACAATCGACAATGCACTGTGGTTGAGTGAGTTGATGCCATTTACTCTGATCTCGAACCTGTATGTAACTCTGGACAAGAGTTGTCAGCCAAATGCCTAAATTGTAACGTCATGAGTAATGCCACAATGTCATGTAATGTCAAATACTGAATAATGTGAATCGCAGTCAACATTCTATACATGCTAGAGTCTAGCCACGCCAGATGGTCCAACTGTGGCACTTTTTTGCCATGCTTTATTCTCTGCTACCCAGAGTGTGGAAGCCTGACATGCCTCAGCCACTTTGCCATGCTCTACGGCAGTGAAAACGGTGTGAAAAAGTTTAGTGTGTCTTGGGATTTTGTCACAACCATGCATTATTATTGCAACATATATAATACAATTATATGAGTACTTTGTGCGAACACATTTCCCAATACAGAGGCAAATTCTTTACCCTAAATTTTTTAAACCAATTTCAACCTGGCATCGCTATTTTGAGGGATTGTTTTTTGTTTTTTCACAAATAAAAACGAAAATAGCCAGTCTACAAGCTCACAATGCATTATTTGTGAGCTTGTAGATCTGCTATTTCTGCTATGAATACAGCCTTGAGATTTTGACTTGCACATTGGTGTGCCTTGGGCACAAAGTTTTAAAGCTACTGCTTCGCAACAAGGAATGGAATCCCAAATTGTGACAGCATAGTCCTATACGGTCTGCACAGACATTTTCACCAGGAATGAAATCCTGAACCTTCTTTGAGTGCTCACAGGAATACAAGAAGTGCTCACAAGAATCCCAGTACTTTCTTAACCAAATTAAGTCTGTTTTGCCCACCCACCACACTTGCTCACATGCTTAGCCCTCCCACTCGTTGTTCCCTAACCTCCCTCCCCCATGTTCCTCTCTCAATTATTCAATCTCTCTCTCTCCCTCTCTATCTCTTAAGACACTTAAAGAGGGCGATCTACCAGGCAGCTAGACACTGATTTTACTTTCTTTACGCCTCCAGTGTCTTGCTAACGCTGGCATCGTTAAGGCGGCCACCAACCTGATGAACATAACACACACTGCTGCATTTCCATGACAATGCCCTGTCTCCTGGCCAGGACACACACACACACACACACATACTGCCCCAGCCCCCCTCTCCTAGTAGTGTGTAAACAAAAACGAGAGAGTGCATAAGTCCCCTGGAAAGCCGAGCCCCAGCAGCTTGTTGTCTTTGCTTTTGTACATGTATGTGAACTATTGGCCTACATGTTCGCGCAAACACACACACACACACAACAAAACTTGCCGCCTGGTGAGAACGTTCCAGCGGAGTGTACAGAGTGTGGGAACGGACGTGCTGATCTAGCCTCCTGCTCCCTGGGGCTCTCAAGGCTCCCATGCTCTCCGAAGACCTCTGCCCTATACTCTTGAGTGTGTACGAATGGAACCAAATGGACCTGTAAGAGTCCATTTGGTTCCATTCGTACGCTTTCAAAGATCAATAACTCTGAGGATTTTACTGTGTATAGAGCAATCAATATGGGGCCTCCCAGGGATGAACACAAACGGACATAATATGTAAATAATTGTCAGGACATGCAAACTAGCAACTAACACCCCTACAAAACGGAGAGACCTCTACCATATATCGTACCAAATGCCAACTGTTCGTATTTTAGTTAATTACGTTAAATACATTTACATAACTCAATAATGTTGACTTTAATCATTGTGAGATTAATGTTGAGACTGGATCACATTTTTTCAGTCTTATTTCATCCCCAAAGCCTCAGAGTCACTGAAGTCACTTTAATCAGTAAAAACAACAAGACAAAATTCCTAACATATGTTACTCAGTAAAATCCATTTGTAACTCTTGAGAGTTGTACAAATGGAATCAAAGGCACCTGTCAGGGTCCAGTCCATTTGGTTCCGTTTGTTAGTGGAAAGTGCTTGTTAAAGGTATCATGACATTCATTTTCACTTTTTTTATTTTCAATGTTTTATTTGGGGTTTTATGACCTCAATTACACCCAAAAAACCTGAACTTAAAACATTCAGTGGATTTTCTGTGGTCTGGGGTTTTCTGAATAATTAGGCTGAAAAGTAATCTGAGCTTGGCCCTTCGACAGTGAGGTCACTGTCGAATAATCCCGCCCACTCTCCTCCTCGCCCCTCCCCTCCCCTATCCTTTCCTTTGGGGGGGGCGGAGCAGAGGCGATGATTGACAGGCAAAATCCCTCACCAGCGACACCCGCAGGCAAAGATTTCTTTTTTCATTGCAGTTGAAAAGGCTTTAGAAATGTGAGAGAAAAACACCTGCCATGGATCACTGGAATGGAATTTTCACTTAAAACTTTTTGTACACTTTTGAAGGACCAGGACAAAGACTTTGAATGTGGTGTAAAAGTGAATGTCATTAAACCTTTAAATTAAAGCGACAATCCCTAGCTGTTATGTCCTACCTGGGCTTTGCACTCATGCTCCCCATGCAACCACAGAAATTCCTACTGTTGGGTTGTAATGGAAAGCCGGTTTGGGTAGACAATTAATTGCAATTAATTGAAAATACGTAAAAGAAACTGTAATGCTGCTGCTATTGCCTGGTGCAGCTATTTGTATGGCACATTTTGTGTTCTGTATAGGTTTCTTAGTTATGTTGGCTGTATTTATGTTGTGGTGTTTGTTTTTAGAGGACCGCAATGGAAATAAGCCTTAGGGCTTTATTGTGTTTTTATCCTCAGTGACATTGAGTGTGTTGACATATGGAAGTACTGATGTGCCCTTCCTTTTTATCACCAAATAAATTCAATTCAATCAATCAAACACTTAGACCTTCATGGAATACCTCGTAGTAGTGGTCCTATCCGACCACAACCACTGCAGTTGTGTTAGTTATATATTGTATTAACATACTCTACCATACAGTTTAATAAGACTTACACTTTATTCACTTAGTGACAGATTGTGGCTTTAACACTGTGCATTTCACTGTGTAGTGTGTAGGAATGTGTCTTGGTGACATTGGTGCAGAGGTCACAATGACAGCTTAAAGTTCCACCCTACGTGTAAAGACACCCGGAACAAGGGGAACAGGAGCTCACCTATTGGTAAAACGATCAGCCATGCGATAGACCAGTTGGCCAGGGCCCATGTTAGTGGATCTTCTTGGGATGTTCTCACAGCGGCACCGAACAACGCAAACAGAGAAACACGGCGTCATTTATTGAACACGCTGAGCTCTGTTGTGACAGGCGACTCCAGAGTGGACCTGGCCAGACCTCAGTCGCAGTGTAATGACTGTCTGGGTTCTCTCCCATGTCTCCACAGGCGGTGGTGTGTGAGATGCCAGTTGTGTGTGTGTGTGTGTGTGTGCGCACCGAGGCCCACAGAGGTGAATCTCTGGGCACAGAGCTCAACTATTTGGCACTTGTGAGAGGGGGGAAAGGGAGAACCCCCCCCCCCCCCCCCCGCCCCATTCTTTTCTCCCTTGACATCGCACGCACACACAGCATGCACGGATTGCACGCGCACTCACGCTTGCACGCACCACACATTCACGTGTGCTCTCTAATTAGTCTCATGCACGTCCGTTAGCAGTGGGGAGCAGAGGAGCTGTCACCGTGCACCCAGAATTAGACTGCATGCCGGAACCAGTGGCTCGGTTTCTCTCTTGTTCTATTTATCTCCCTCCACCTTCCTCTCGCTATTTTGCCGTCTACCTGCCTTTTCTATTCTCTCTCAGCCCCCCCCCCACACACACACACACACTTTCTTGTCTTTTATTGTGCTCTCTCTCTCTAGTCTGCTCCACTACCGACTGCCTCTCTCTAATTCCCTCTGTTTCTTTCTACAAGACTATTTGGAGATCCCTTCCTCAACCCCTTCTCTTCCTCTGTTTCTTTTATATGCACCCTCTCTCTTTCCTGGCTGTCTCCATCCTGGGCTGGCTCATTCTCTCGCTCTCGCTCCTCTGGTCATAGATTTCAGCTCTGTTCTGTATGAAGCTCATTAGTGTGGTGGTTTGTCACTGGTTTTATTAGCACTCAGCAGGCTGTGCGTGTGGAGTACCCCATATGTCAGTGTGTGTGTGTGTGTGTGTGTGTGAGAGAGGGAGAGAAAGAGACTTGAGTATGTGCGCTTGCTCTCATACGTACACTCATCCAGACACAGGTGTGTGTGTGTGTGATATTTCTCAGTTCAGCTTCAGCATTGCTGTGAACAAACCATGGATACATGTCTCCTCTGGGTGCTCACTCATTTCACAATTCTTCTTTTCTTCCTCGTTGGTGTTTTTTTTCTTGTATTTTTTTTCTTCATGTGACATTGTGGTAGCGGTGTCCCCCGCTGTGGGACAGAGTCTCACTGTCTCAGCCCCTGATCATCATTACCGATAGGGAACCACAAGAGAGAGGGAGAGAGAAAGAAAGGAATTAAATAAAGAAAGATGCAGAGGCCTAATTCCACAGATGTGAGATGTGCAATTAGCACAACGGGCAACATCAAAGTAGCATGACTCTGACCTTACTACATCAAAAGCAGAGAAAGGGGATTTTAATTATTTATTTTTTACTTCCTTCACTCGCAGCAGCTTTTCTCAGTGTGGCTCATGCAGGGATCGTTAATGCGACCCTGTAATATGGTGTGTGTGTGTTTGTTTGAGAGTCCTTGAGTTGAGGTATGCGTAGGAATAAGTACATGACATAGAAAGGTTCTTTCTTTCTCCCATCTCTTATCCCCCCCCTCCCTCTAATTAAAGAGCCCTCTGTCTCAGACACCAGGGGAAGTAGCTGACTCAGAAAATAAATGCTGTTCACCTGCTCTTATCTTTTCAGATTTCAGAACACACACACACACACACACACACACACACACAGTGTAGTCATCCTACACACATCCAAGCACATAATAACTCTAGTGAGAGCACCAATGTTGCAGTAGCTAGCACGAAACATGGAGGCACGTATAGGAAGCCAGAAAACCTTATGTCCTTCTGTCTTCAACTGTTGAGCCTGCTCCAAGTTCCATACTGGAGAGGTGTGGGGGGGGGGGGGGGGGTAGTGAGAAACGAGAGAGAATGATGGGGGAAGTTGTAGGAGAGCAGGAGACATCCTTTCCAAAACAAGGACATAAAGAAACTCTGCAGATTAACCTCCGAGACCCGCCGTATTCCCCGTGTAGTGGCAGAGGGAGACTTTCGCAGAACACAAATCTACGTGCGAGATGAATCGCCGCCAGGGGAAAAGGCAGAACGGGGAGAGAGCGGAGGAAGAGAAGTGGCTACAAACTACAAGAACAGATCAAAGCCCCAGCACTGAAATGGAGCCATAATTAATAAAGGACTGCCTGGGTTAAGAAACCAAAGCAAAGCGGCCTTGTTTAAATTAGCCTGTGTGGTAAAATTAGTCCTTGATTATGGCTTAGAGCGCTGGGCCAGATTTCATCAGCATAGAAAAACATGTTGGATTTGATTTGGCCTGATATTCAAATCTGTTTGCTGTCCATTTAAACAGAGGGTTGGTTTGGTTTTAAAAGAGAACCAAAAAATGATTACACAATATTTGTTTACTTATGTAGAGACAATAGAATGTGACACCCAGAAGTCCTGCTTAAACAAATGGCTGCATGATAACCATGACATGCATTTCTACATTCCTGGTTACATCCTACATCCAGAACTCATGTAGGGCAGATGTGTAGGTACAAGAGGAAGTTACATCACATCTTGTGTAACTGGTCCTTAGTGTATTTTAATGCTCTTTAAATAAAGTACCTGGCAGAATGACAAGCTTGAGTCAATTCCTGTACATTAGACCTGGTATAAAACCCTTTAGTCTGAGGTCTTCGACGAATAATTGTTTGCGACGTATTTAGAGCCCTGCCCAGATATAGGCCTGTATACAGGATATTACAATAATCAAAAAGAGAAAAGACTGCTGTCGTAAATCGCTTAGGAGACACACTCTCTTTAAAAGGTTTTTTGGCATTACCTTGACCCTGTATGAAAGATGAGTGGGCCTTTTGGTAATCAGCTTTTGTTTGTAATTTGATGTCCCCCATACAGATGCTGTGCCAGTCGGGTAGAAGGATGGCTCTGAGGTGGGAGGTGAGGCTGGTGCTGGCAGCCGTCCTGCTTGTTCTCTCTGGAGCTGCTCCCACCGACATCCTGTACCGAATCCCAGAGGAGCAGCCGCCCAACACCCTCATTGGCAGCCTGGCAGCAGACGAAGGTCTGCCTGACTCGGGCCACCTGTACAAGCTTGAGGTGGGCACGCCGTACCTCCGGGTGGATGGCAAGACGGGAGACATCTACACCACGGAGATCCCCATCGACCGCGAGACACTGAGGGACTGCCGCAACCTGTTTGAGGGTGACAAGTGCTTCCTGGAGTTTGAGGTGTCCATCACAGACATGATCAAGGGCCTCGGGACAGGCCCACGGTTGCTCGAGGGCCGCATCGAAGTGCAAGACATCAATGACAACACACCACAGTTCGCCTCTCCCATCCTCACCCTGTCCATCCCAGAGAATACCCACATCGGCGCGCTTTTCGCCATCCCCATGGCCAGTGACAGGGACTCTGGGACGAATGGCGTGAACGAGTACTTCCTGAACACGGGGCCTGATGCCAACCAGCTCTTCAGCCTGCAGGTCGCCGACGATTCAGGCGATAAACTGCCACAGCTCGTCGTCATGGGCAACCTGGACCGCGAAACGAAGGACTCCTACGACCTGAACATTCGCGTGGTGGATGGAGGCACTCCGCAGCGGGCCAGCAGTGCCCTGCTGAGGGTCACCGTAACCGATCAGAATGACAACGCACCAAAGTTTGAGCGCAGCCACTACGAGGCAGAGTTAGCAGAGAACAGTCCTATGGGACACTCTGTACTGCAGGTGGGACACATGTTCACTCTCTCACACACACACACACACACACACACACACACACACACACACACACACACACACACACACACACACACACACACACACACACACACACACACACACACACACACAGGCACACACAGGCACATATGTACATACTGCACACACACACACAATGCAGTAAAAATATAACCTTGTCCTATTTACCACTATGTGCTATGGGACCTCTTTTCTTTTTAACCACATAAGCCTATTCTATATATATACGAAGTGCCCTTGAGCAAGACACTGAATCCCAGAACTGCTGGGAGAGTGCTGTACTATACTAGGCTCTGGTCTCTCTTGACATTCATGCGTGAAGGACATCCAAGTTGACAACAATCAAATGATAACGATACCAATTTTCTATCTACTACTATGTATAGACACGTATGTAAAATATAATGTTACAAACTTGTTGGTGGTTAGGCTTTCCCAGTATGGCTCTGTAGTCCACTAATTGGAAGCTGTTTAGACTGAGGAAGTGAGGGGACTAGTACCTCAAGAACACTCCAGTCTCCCACAGTGCATGACAAACACCCTTGTTTCATTAGGCAACTCATTTTCCCACCAGTCCCTGGGCACTGATCCAAAACAACGGGGGGTTTAAGGTTAAGGCAACACTGAGATTCAAATAATAATCTCCACTGTCAATTGATTTCCTTTCCTCCAGTGTCACTTTAAACACCAGACGTTACAAAACACAAGTGAATTATTGACAGGTTCCGAGAATTGCATATTGAATTCCTGAGCGCATGCACAGCCGCTGCTATGATTAGGTGAGCCATTGAGTTGGCAATGTTCCAGGGCCAATTTGAGGCAAGTGTCCAGGCATAAAATTGCTATAAATACTGTTAATCTCTCAGTCAACAAGTAGTCTGTGTGATCGAATAGTTTTCAAAGAGCGTGTCAATCGTCTTCTCCTCCATTTCTAATCTTCTGTATAGGAGGCAGATGCGTGCTAATGGCGAAAGAGAAACTGGTCTAGTTTGACAACATAAGCAGGTCACAAGTGTCAATCAAGTAGTCTACAGTCTGCCTTTAAAGTGTCACTATTCAAAATGCATGTTAAGTTAAATGAATTCTCCGTGTTTCAGAAATTGAATGAGTCACATTTAGAGCAATAAAACCAATAAGCTCCATGGATAATCTCATGACTCACTCAGATTAAGGCATGCCTGCCTCAAAGGAAGGACGGTCGTGCTTCACTGAGTGATATAGTGCTGTGGTGTGTGCGACAATGACTAAAGCCATAAAAAACATACTCCTTTGGTGAATAGAGTTCTGACAGATTACAGCCTTTGCACAACATTCTTTTTGAGAGTTGAATTCCTGTAATCTGAATGCATCATTTCTATGACCATGTCCACTTACACCACGCCATTGACCACTATTTTAATTTGAATCAGCCACAACAATATCTGGAACATTAAAATAGCAAATGAATATTTGACAAATATCCATCCATCCATTCCAGAGTCTCGTTCACAGGGGTAACTGTTCCAGCAGAAACTTCCAGACTTCCCTTTCCCGGGCCACATAAGCCACTGAGTGCATGCACCAGCATGGAGATAAAACCCCCTGTATGGTCCTTAGTCTGCCGTGGCCTCCTCCCAGCGGGACGTGCCCGGGACTTTCCTAGAGAGATGCCCAGAAAGCGTCCCTACTAAATTCTCGAACCACTTTAGCTGGCTCCTTTCCACGTAAAGGAGCAGTGCCTCTACTCCCGATTCTCTCACGGGTGACTGACCACCCTATTGATACCCACTAACACATATTTATCCCAAAGATATATGGAAATTGTGCTGAGTTAAAACTCTGACAAATGTGTAGGAATTTGGAAACTTATAATATCACAGCATGAAAAGACATGATGATACAGAGATGACTATAGAGCACCGAAGTCTGACGTAATTTACACATCCTACCTGGGTCGCGGTTTTTCCCCCCCGTTCTGAATTCCCATAGACGTGTTTAATATTGCGTCAAATAAGAACTGTGTTCCAAAAATAAACAAATGACCCTGGCGGTTTTACTCTTATGGATATAAACCATCAACTGACAGTGAGAAAACGCTAATGTTACTTCTGACGAATTAGTTACATATTTTACAGTTTCAAATATGAGTGACTGACTATCATAAACGATACAGAGCCACCTCCCTGACAATATCGCCGAGACAGTTTGTTTATTTTTGGACCACAATTCTTATGAGACAATTCTAAGATGACCCAATGTTATTCTCCATAGCGAAATTACTTTACGAACCAGGGGATGGGCGAGTGACGTAAGGACTTCTGTACTCTATAAGCGCTTCCTGATGGCTGAACTGCCTCAATAATTTGTATTGTTAGTAAAAAGCAAATGTCTGTCACTTCTGCTTCTTCCTAATGGGCTTTAGAGGATCAAGTGCTTTAGATAATTAAAGGAACATTAACACTCACTCATCTGCCCATTAGATAGGCTACCTATGACCCATTTGACAATCGCATGTTTGTGTGGGTGTGTGCATTTAGATGTATTGCGTGTCACACATAGCAAGAACTTGCACATGAAAAATATTGCACGTTTTAGTAACATAAGTGTTTTTGAAATATAGTGAACATGAATAACAATTTTATTATAATTACATATTCATTTAGTTATTACATTACCTGTTAACCACTTGAACCCTAAAAAAAGATCTACAAGCTCATAATGTGTTGCATCTTGACAAGTTGAGAGCTTGTAGATCGGTCTAAAATATCGATGGCAAGGTGAAAACACATTTAGAATATACAAATGTTTTTGTTTTTCATATCCAGAAACATGTTTCCCTGTGTGTAAAATAAAACTAAACATACAATTGTTCTGTACTTGCAGGTAAGAGCCAATGATGCAGACACCGGCAACAATGGAGAGATTGACTACAGCTTGCACCAGGCCTCTGAAACCGTCCAGAGGCTGCTCCGCATTGATCGCTCAACAGGCATCATCTACGTCAAGGGCTTGGTGGACCGTGAAGATGAAAGCTTCCTCAAATTCTTTGTTGTTGCCAAGGACCGTGGCCCTACCTCGAGGAGCTCCAAGGTTCTAGTGACTATCAATGTCAGGGACCAGAATGACAATGCGCCAGCCATCGAGATCCGTGGCATTGGCTTAGTTACACACCAGGACGGCGTGGCCAACATATCTGAGGACATGCCCATTGGCACGCCAGTGGCGCTGGTGCAGGTCTCAGATCGTGACGAGGGGGAGAATGCAGTAGTCACATGTGTTGTGGCTCGCGATGTCCCATTTGAGCTGCGGCCTGCCAGCCCATCGGCAAACGACCGCAAGCGGAAGTACTTCCTGCAGACCACCACCCTGCTGGATTATGAGAGGGTGAAGGATTACCGGATTGAGATCGTCGCTGTAGATTCTGGCAACCCAGCTCTGTCCAGCACCAACTCTCTGAAAGTCCAAGTCACTGACATGAACGACAACACGCCTAGCTTTTCTCCAAATATGCTGGAGGTGGACTTTGCAGAGGGAAACCAACCAGGCGATAAGGTCCTGGATGTTGTGGCCAGTGATGCAGACAGCGGCACCAATGCAGAACTTTTGTACAGCATCGTTGAACTCTCGGCCACAAAGCTTTTCGAGATTGACTCTAACTCCGGAGAAGTGCGCGTGAAGAACCTCCTGGATCGTGAAGAAACGGAGCGCTATGAGTTCCATGTGGCCGCTGCTGACAAGGGAGTTCCCAGTAAGACGGGCACCGCCACAGTGGTGATCAATGTTTTGGACCGGAATGACAACGATCCGAAATTCATGTTGAGTGGCTATAGCTTTTCTGTCATTGAGAACATGGTTCCACTCAACCCTGTTGGTGTGGTTACCGTCACAGATGCTGATAAAGGCGAGAATGCCCGGGTTCGGCTTTTTGTTGAACCAGACAATGGCAAATTTGTTATCCAGAATGGTACCGGCACCATCCTCTCTAGCATCTCCTTTGACCGGGAGAAGGAGAGCACCTACACCTTCCGCCTCAGGGCCGTGGACTCCGGGGATCCGCCCAGGTCCTCCTACGTGGCTGTAACCATCAATGTTCTGGATGAGAACGACAATGCCCCATACGTCACCAAGCCGTCCAATTCCACCTACAAATTCCTGACACCTGTCGCTGCCCCTGAAACCCAGGTGGAGGTGGTGGAGGCAGAGGACATAGACTCAGGCCCCAACGCTGAGCTGGTCTACAGCATTACCGGTGGCAACCCTTACGATTTGTTCCACATCTCACCCAGCAGTGGGGAAATTACGCTGGCTCAGGAATTCACCCGCAAGCACAACGGCCTTCACCGCCTGGTGGTGAAGGTCACTGATAAAGGCAAACCACCTCGCCACACCACTGCCCTGGTCCACATCTTTGTCAATGACACAATCGGCAACGTCACGGCAATTGAGTCCCTGGTGGGCCACAGCCTCTACACCCCCTTGGACAGGGACATTGCTGGTGACCCCAACTACGCCCTAGCCCAGCGTAGCAACATCCTCTACGGCAGCCTAGCGGGTATCGCAGGGGTCATCATGGTCATCGTAGTTGTCGTGGTCATCCGACATCGCCTGCAAAAAGATACCAAGAGTGGTTACCAGGCTGGGAAAAAGGAGAGCAAAGACTTGTATGCGCCCAAACAAGGGCCCAAAAATGGCAAGGGGAAGAAGAGCAAGAAGGGTAAAGCTCCCAAACCTGCCAAGCCTCTGGAGGAGGAGGATGAAGAGGCCAGCCTGCAGAAAGGCCTAAAGTTCAACCTCATCAATGACAATGTCAATGACAGCCCCCGAATCCACCTCCCCCTGAATTACCCCCCAGGAAGCCCTGACCTCGGCAGACACTATCGTTCGAACTCCCCCCTGCCCTCCATACAGCTGCAGCCTCAGTCCCCCTCCGCCTCCAAGAAGCACCAAGCTGTGCAGGAACTGCCCGCCACCAACACCTTTGTGGGCACCGGCGACAACAACTCGACAGGCTCAGACCAATATTCGGATTACAGCTACAAGGCCAACCCGCCGAAATACAGCAGCACCAAACAGGTAGGCGACTACTTTGTAAACACTGCAGGGTACGACAGGAACATCATGTGGACCAACAGGGTGTGGTAATCACCAGAGACTGATTGTTACACCAGATGTACCAAAGCTGCACTGATTCCTTTTTCTTTTTACGGGGGTTATGTGACACAGCACATCACCAATGGTGTCACCATTCACAACCACAGGTTGGCCTTTCTCCATTTTAATTTTTCCACTTTGTTGATATTTCCTTTTTTAATTTCTTTTTACATTTTATAATGGACTTACCGCAAAATCACATGAAGGGTGTGCACAAATTTCTGTTTTATTTTATTTATGTTTAACCTTTTTGAGACTGGGTTGAATGAAGGAAGTTATGTTTTTTTCATTTTTATGAAAGAAAAAAAGGACACTTTTTCTTGGTTGAGTTTACATTCTCACATCTTTATTAAGCCTGGTTGTGAAGTGTAGAGCTGACTTGGGATTTATCTGCCTCCTAAGAACTTTTGTTTGAGTGTGACAAAGAACAAATGTGAATTCCTCAGACGTAATTATTGTATCTTGGCTACCTTTGGCTGGGAAAAGACTGGCTGAATGGCACTTTGGAGTGTTTTCACTGAGTTCAAAACAATTTAACTTAATTTCAGCTTAGATAGCCAAAGAGTGGAGGGAGAAGAAAAGAGAAAACTAAATTAAAAAGAAAAAAAAAGATAAAGAAAAAGCCCAATCTGTGTCGGCAGTTTCTAAACACCCCTCCTCAATACCGACAGGTCGGTTGAAAAATGACTTAATTATGCTGTCTTCATTTGCCAGAGCTTAAGTCAATTGTTTGCACAGATTAATGGCAGGTAATTCCAGAGTCCCCCGTTTCGCTTATACACAGAGTGCCTTGCTGTATTTAATGTACATACATGGGGGTCGTCAAGGGTGTGCTCATAATGAGCTTTCCATGTCGGTACCACGGAATTGCAAATTTATGAGTTATGGACTCAAGCCCCTGGCGAGCTGTGAATGATGTCACATGCACTGTGTAGCGAGAGCCTCTAGAAAAGACGAGCGAGCGAGGTTGATTGCATTCTACAACCCCAGTGTGTAGAATGTCCCAAAAAAAAGAATTGCTCTGTTGTCTTTTTGTTTGACATGTTTGTGATTTATGAGACAATCATATGCGAGATACAGTGATATGCAAGGTGTAAATATGTGAATAACATTATTTTGTTTTGCTGTTGTGTTGCATTTAGTTTTCCCATCATGTTTGTTTGTTCTATCACAACATCTTTCCTATGTGCTTTATATATTCAGTGCATCATGGGTTCTGAATAGAAATGGGCTACCTTGTTCAACATCAAAATATGTACGAGAGCGAGACACAAGATTTCATCTTTATCATACTTCATTTGAACCTGCTAATGTTGTCACAGTTTATTTAGTGTGCGTTTAATCTGGCACGCAGCAAAACTCACTGTCTTCCAACATTCCGCATTGAACTATTATACCACATGGCCTCTATATGGTTAATATTTAGCTTGTTGAAGCCCGCTACAGTATGCTTAATGACCAAAGGTCATTTAGAATGCTCTCGAGTTGCTATGCTTCACTGACTGTGTGGGTGATGTTCCATCTGTTAGTTCAACTGGATTTAAAGCTGCAGTGACCCAATCCCAATTTCTTTTGACAGCATACTGCCTTATACTTCTGTTCTGATTTGTGTTTGATCCATATTTGCAAGTTTATGTACTGGGAAAGAAATGTTCATTTTTATAGTGAAAGACAATTTTACTTCAATAAAAATGTTGTTTACAATGTTAAAATCACTCTTTGTGAATTCAATGGGCAGTGGGCATTGGGATTGGTCAAATGGGAAGTATAAAGTCTTCAAATAGGAGGCGAACACTTGAGGTACAGTATTCCATTTTCATTATCATCCTGTCTCTATTAACTTCTAACTCGCCATATTAACACTAAAACGAACTCACCACAACTAAAATGGCACAACTGATGACTAACCACAACCAAAAACAGGGTTCAGTTTATCATCTACTTGTTACTAACAACACTTAAAAGCTTGAAAGCTGTCTACTTTAGTTTGTGCATAGCAAACCTTGTTATTTCAATGCTTTCTTATAGACCCCCACCACCCGAAATAATAGATCTACAATAACCGAGTCAGCCACAAAAATGCCAAAACCCTGCTTGATGTAACAGCTTTTCTTCAGTGTGTTTAAGGATACATCACTTTGGGCCGCATTTTCCTAAATATGCCGTGCCATTGCATTCATGTATTTTAATATTTATACTTCATCTGCTTTAGCCTGATGGTATTGACGGCTGCATGGAGTGGTGATTCCAGTATGTAAAACTGAACACTCAAAAGAGAATGACGAAATTTGTACCCTGACCCATCAGCATATTGGTACGGTAACAACTACTGAAATATAGCCCTGGTTTAAAAAATGTAATACAAATAACATGCATTATACTTTGAGGAATGTTTCAACATCCATACACCTGGGCTCAGGCAAATCATACTTTTTTTTAAAAAAATTTACCCCAAATGGAACTCAATCACACCACCTCTCCTGCCTGCGGGCAAGCCTGTGTGACTTGGTGACATCTGGCTTTGTGAGCGACTGGGATGTTGTTTCATGTCAGACAACGGAGGAAGAAAACATTGTCACATTCCAACCGCCTGGTTCCTTCGACAAGTCCTGACAGCTACCATAACAGATAGAACAAGATAGAAAAAACAAATGATGCCAAAACAAAGGGGGAGCGGGGGGGGGGGGGGGCAGGCTGGGAGCAGGCACTGAAGCCAGGAGTGTCATATGTTGGGAGTGGATGGTAGAGGAGGTGACTAGGACAAGGAGGAGAGCGAGGTAGAGGGTGTATTAAATGATCCACATTCATTAAGTTTGGCTGACACGTCTGCTGAATGCCAACTTACAATTCATGTTTTTATTCAACATTTTAGTTTCTGCACTTAACCAGATTGCCTTGAAATGAGGGCAGTGGTAGAATAAACATTGCATTTTAGCAGGATATCTTTTCTGGCGAGACGGTGGAGTGAGTGCAGTGCTAGATTAAACCTTAAATTGCTAAAATGGCCAATGTAAAAAATCGATCGTCTTGATCAAATACCATGAAAAATTTAAACACCAACACCATGTTTTTTCAACTCTCCCCTTCTCCCAGATTCTTGCACTCAGGACTAGCAGACACAACCACATGAAAACGGCAACAAAAACACTAAAATATCACATTAAAAATCCTCCTGCGTCCAGTCTGCCGAAGCACTGACCAACTCAGCCTGCAGCTTGCTCCGTCTCCATGGAGATGAACTGACCTGTGTGTGTGTGTGTGTGTGTGTGTGTGTGTGTGCGCTGACTCACGGCTCCAAGCGGTGCAGGTGGAGAGATACAGAGATGAGCATAAGGTTGGGCGGTGGGGATCGAGGTGGTGGGGGCACACAGGGTCACAGAAAGAGCAATGTATGACAGAGAATATGTGAGGAGAGGGAGAGAGGGCGAACGTGATTGAGAGACTGTTGGGGTGTTAGGTCTTTGTTGTGCTGGCCATACCCGCAGAAGACCTTCAAAGTGTTGCATCTCATCAGAGCCGCACAGCGATATAAACTCACATCACCTCATCTCCCATCCAACCCCACCAAATTCCCAATCATCTCTGCCGACAGGCAGAGAGGGGAGCAGCAGAATACTGTACCTCTAGTGTTTGTGATTCCCCCTCAGCACTCTGCCTTTTGAAAGAAGAAAGAGTGTGTGTGTGTGTGTGTGTGTGTACATACTTGTATTATTATACTTGTTAGGACCATAATGTCCCCACAAGTATAGTAGCATTTGAGAAATAGATAGTGATGACCATTTTCCTGGTACTCAGAAAAAAAAGGTTGTTTTATGGTTTAAAAAAAGATTTGGGGAGTTAGTCTGACAAATATGAAAAGCTTCCAATTAGGATTAAGCACTTAGAGGTGAGGTTTAGGAGTTAGGGTTGGAGTTATGCCTGATTTATACTTTGTTCCGTCATGTGCCAGTGCTGTGGACAGACTATAGTAGATCTACAAGCTCATAACGTGTCATGCTGAGACGCGTTGTGAGCTAGTAGATCGGCTTTAGTGTTGGGATCAAAAATGGTTAAAATTCCATTAATAAAATTGCTGTCCTAAAATGTTGTCATCACTAGTATAGTAATACAAGCATGTGTGTGTGTGAGAGAGATATCTGAAATGTATACAGCGCTTTTCTAAGTACCCAAAGACATAGAGTGAAGGAGAAAACAACAAAAGAAAATCTACTTTATTAGGTAAAAAAAACTTAAGTAAAAGCTAAGACTAAGGAATAAAATGAATAAAAACGCACGCATGTCTGTACTCAAGGAAGGCACTGCAGCCTTGAACCAGTGAGGGTCTGCGGTTGTGTGTGTGGCCGACCATGCATTTCAATGCTAACTGTGTTGTGTGTCTGTGTGGGGGCGTGTGTATTTTTATATATATGCGCTGGGTTCAGCTATGCACTCAGCTGCAGTGTTTGTTTAGGCAAAACGCACTGACGTCCTCGTCTCACTCGTTTGTCTCTTGGCTTCCTGCTCAGTGTTTGCTTGCCTCACCTTTCCATCAGACTCTGTCTTGCCCTGTCATTCACACTGTCTCTGCCTCTCTCTTCTCTGGGTTCATTATGCAAATGAGTTTGATTAGCAGATGATATGATGAGACTGTCTGTGTTGACCTGAATACACCATCGTTATCTTATGTGCTCTCTGTTAGCCAGCCTCAGCTAGCGACACTCCCTTTTCATAAACACTCACCTGCTCAAACAGCGAGCCTGCATGACGTAAGTTCTCGCACTCCTACAGCATTGTGACTGGACACACCCATAGGTTTCTGGGTGTGTCCAGTCAAGCACTTAAGCAGGGCGAGAAGAAAGAGACTTGGTCACACACAAAAACCACAGAACGTATGCATAATTCATACACAGTTGTCAGTGGCATTACTGGACTAATTGGAATCAAAAGGCAGCTCATCTTATGCAACCACATCTCTGCTAATGGGGTTTATCTCTCCCTTTTACAACTTACAATTTAGGCATTTAGCAGAAGCTCTTAACCAAAGCAACTTACAAAGTGCAAGATCGGAGTAGGCTAAGTGGCATGAATCAACAAACAACTGGGTAATTGAGGGTAAATAGCAAAGAAAATAATGAAGATCTGTCCAAACAACATGATGGATAGATACGTAGAAAGACAGACAGACAGACATTGACCCCGGGCAGTGAGGATTAGCATTTATGAGTTAGCAAACATTAGGGCCCATGTCTATCCAATTAACATGCATAGCATACAGTATACGTATGTGAACCAGTAACCAACACTGCATAGTATCTGCATAGTGGTTCTCAAACCTTTTCAGGTCAAGGACCCCCAAATGAATATATATTTGGCCATTTTGTTGTAGGGAAGGGAGGGACATACATCCTGTGTTCTGATCTTGTGTGTAGTGGTGGATGAAAGGGTGTATCGGTAAATGATGGAAGGTTGTTTTTAATTGTATGCTGGAAGTAGCCAGAAGCCAGTGATGGGCGTGCAGAAGGGTGGAGATGTGAAATGTGGGGATGTTGCAATAGTTGCTTGGAGATGACGGAGGCTTGGATAAGGAGCTGGGCAGACTCCTGTTGAGAAAGAGTCGGACCCTCCAGATGTTGTACAGTTCAAACCTACCTGATTGAGTAATTGATCATGTAATCAATCAGTAATCAATTACTCATGCATTGGGTAACCAATCGCTGCATTGAAGGACAGCCAACTGTCCAGGACCACTCCCAGGATTTTTCCACATAGAACAGGAGCCACTAAGTTGATGTAAATGTAAATGTCCTGCAGGGGGCAAGACTTTCCAGGGAAGAAAAGAAGCTCAGACTTGTTTGCTTTGAGCTTCTGGTTGTGGATTGGAAGACATCCACTGTTAGATGTCAGCCAAGCATGCAGTGATGCACTATTCAACCTGTGTGGCAGAGGGAGGGAAGGAGAATAACAGTTGAGTGTCATAAGCGTAACAGTGATAGGAGAGCATGTAAGCAGACGACAAAGCCAATGCATCTGTTGTAAATGAAAAAAGGGGATTAAAGCAAAACCTTCCTTGAAACCTGGTAGGTCTGACCTACCAGGAACCACTTTAATGCTGTCCCAGTGATACCAAGGTCATAAAGGGAGTGGGAGGTGGAGTGCTTGTGTGATATGGCAAGAAGTGTGTGGCCATGTTTGAATCCTGACTGGGTGTGATCCAAAAGGTTATGTGACAGATGGAGAAGGAGCTGGATAAAATCAACACGTTTGATACTGGATTGACACAGGATTGATACTGCGCTGTAATTCTTGACATCAGAGTTGTCAGTTCTGTTTCTTGAGGAGCTCTTGAGTAACTCTGGCTGACTTGAAGGCAGATGGGATGCAGCCTGAGGTTGTAGATGTGTTGATGATGGTGGTAATGAATGGAAGTAGGTCAGGGGCAATGGTCTGGAAGATCCAGGAGGGGAGGACAGGTGGTCGTCTGGTGGATGACCGCAGTTTCAGGATCTCATCTGGAGATAGAGGAGAGAGAGAAGACTGGCATGATATGTTAGGGTTAGCATTAAATTAGTCAGACATTTGGTTAGCGTGAAAAAGGGACAAAGAGCTTCTGTTATTATCAATCTTATCAAAGCAGGTGCGAAAGCTTAAGGAGGAGAAGAGCTTCCTTGGGTTAGCGGTAGAGGACTAAAAGCGCAATAGAAAGAGGACTTGGCAGTGGGTAATGAGAGGGAGAAGGCAGAGATGAGTAAATGAAAATGGGAGAGGTCATTTGATCGGTCATTTTTGCGTGAGAGAATAGGGAGACGTCAGGTTGAGTTGTGATATTGAGCTTGGATAGGTTTAGATGGGAGAGTAGAGAAAGAGATGTTAAAAAAATGTTGGTCAGAGACCAGTAACAGAAGTTAGAGGGGGAGCAGACTCTAGAGAACACTAGGTCCAACACTATGTCCATATCTCCTTAAAGGAGATAAGGAGAGGTTGAATGAGGACAGAAGTTAAGTAACATGAAAATACGTGTCCGATAGAAGAGAGGAGTACCATCTTCTGGGAACAAGCTGTTGAGCGTGTCCATTTCTTGAAGGAAAACCCCAAGTGGGCCTTGGGGGGCAATGATGAAAAGAGGGACAGTGTATGTAACTGAGACCGCATAAAATTGGATGTGGAAAGTGAAAGATGAGAACCCCTAGCGGTTCTATTTTAATTTGGGTGATACAGTGATGAGATGAGAATCATTACCCGCAACCGATGCTGTCTCTCCACACCTGTGAGCAAAGGCGCAGACTGCCAGCATCCTTTTTGTCTGCATTCCACAGAAAATTACATCTTTCAGCTGTGTGTGTGTGTGTGTGTGTGTGTGTGTGTGTGTGTGTGTGTGTGTGTGTGTGTGTGTGTGTGTGTGTGTGTGTGTGTGTGTGTGTGTGTGTGTGTGTGTGTGTGTGTGTGTGTGTGTGTGTGTGTGTGTCGGGTGGGGGGTTAGTTATCTGCCATGCTACTTCTGCCAGGCAAATATTCCCCTGCAATCAGTGAGGACCCAGGGTCCTACTATTTTGGTGCCGGTATATATCGCCACTGACCACTCCATCCATTTGATTAGTCGAGATCACTCCATCAAAGCCAATCACAGAGTATGGAGAAGGGGGAGAGAGAGGGGCCTTATTCTACAGATATTGATAGACAGATGACTACAGCTGTGTCTCTCTGAACAGGGGGAGCTGTCTAAACTCTGAACATGGTTCTGATTAACAGTGGCGTGTTTGACTTTACAATGCCGCTGTAGAATTATCGTCCAAAGAACTCAGTGGTGTAAAGTATCCAAGTACATTTACTTAAGTACTGTACTTAAGTACACTTTTGAGGTATTTGTACTTGAGTATTTCCAATCTCCAATACTTTTACTTCTACTCCACTACATCTCAGAGGCAAATATTGTACTTTTACTCCACTACAATTATTTGAAAAGTATTTACTAGTTACAGTTCAGATATAAATTATTACATTATAAAACATACATTAACCACTTTAGCCCTATTTTATACCTAAGCTATTTGAAAATCGCCGATCTACAAGCTCACAACGCGTCGCATCACGACGCGTTGTGAGCTTGCAGATCGGCTATTTTCAAATATTTTAGTACTTTTACTTTTGGTACTTTAAGTACATTTTGATGCCAATACGTTTGTACTTTTACTCAAGTACATTTTTAATTCTGGACTTTTACTTGTAACAGAGTATTTCTATATTGCAGTATTGGTACTTTTACTTAAGTAAAGAATTTGAGTACTTTTTCCACCACTGAAAAAACTAGGGCATAGACTGTCGTCATGTCGACTGTAGAGCCATATGGTCTTCTTCCATGGGGAGTGAGGCTCGCTCTCTCATTTCTGGTTGTCAAGTAAGTGTCACCTTCTTGTAGACGCTCCAACATGAGAGCTTAACTGCCTGCAATTTCACAATAAACACCCTTGAAACTTGATCACTCCTCCTCGCTTACAATCCCAACAGATATGAAAGTGTTTAGTTTGTACTAATCCAGGGCTCCTCACAGCTAGTTTTTTATGTGTGACATGATGGTCTACCGGTTTCAAAGATCCTCCCTTAAGCAGAAGATCACAGCGTTGAGCCCTACATCGGTTGGAGTGCGCCTGTCAGCGGCCACATGTCTCACACCTGCGTGTCCTCGACCTAGACACTGAAAAGAAAAGCCCTTCTCACACCTTGTGAGTCATTCCTGAAAAGTGATGCATTAATGGCAGGTCAAACCCTTTTGCTGTAGCTAACATCGAGCGGTGGCCTTTCGGTTTTAAGAACACTTAACACTTACAGAGATGGAGCTTTCTGAGGTCATGAGGAAAACTGGGGTCTTTATTATGAACGCGGAAGGAATTCAGACTTTTGACTTTGTTGTTCTTTCCGCGGCGCTGGATGAATGTCAGGGCTGGCTAGGACATGTATATGTCAGAGACAGAGGAGGGATGGAATCAGTGACAGAGGGAAAAGGGAATGGCTGTCTTGTCACAGAAACGTACAATGGAGCCCTTCAGCTCTTCCCTCGAGTAGGATTTCTTTTTTTCTTTTTCTTTTTTTTTTAATAATAAACAGATTCCTGAGCCCACGCATCACTCAGCAGAAGATAATCACGCCAGCCGTGTGTGTGTGTGTGTGTGTGTGTGTGTGTGTGCGCGTGTGCGTGCATATGTGTGCACGTATCCATTTAAATCCCTATCTACACACACACATTATTATGCCTTGCACGTGTGTCAGTGTGTCTCTGCCCTGGGGGTGTAACTGTCTATGTGGCAGACAGACGGACAGAATGTCAGACAGACAGGTGAACAGAGAGACAATAGGCATCCCTGTCTGCCCGTGAGAAGAGCTTTGTCCCTCACTGAGGGCCCCATTCCACCTTTAACCTCCTTAGCAAACACTCCGTTAGTGGAAAGGTCAGAGGCATTAGTCTAAATAAGATAAAGTGTCACGGTGGAGTAGAGCGATCTGTGTTGATTCAGGGCCACTATCTCCAAACTGGGAAGTGTTCCAGGGTGGAGATCCTCATTGCAGCATAAATGTATAAGAAATTAATTCTACCCGTCGTCTACTGCAGTGCTTCCCTCAAACCTTTTAGCTCGAGACCCAAAAGAGAAATGTGATGTCTCCCCGGGACAGACACCAGTGAAAATAGCTGATCTACAAGCTCACGTTTGTAGATCTGCTATTGAGTATTTTTTTAATGGAATTTCTCATTATAGGCACATATCTGTTAATAACATTAACCACTTTAACCCTGTGTCCATCTTCTAAAAAATGTGTAGATGGAATGGAATTTGGCGTGTGATAAAGTATAAAGGGCTTAAGTGGTTAATGCACAAATCTTCCAGGTCAACGGAACATCAGTCCTGGTAGGCTGCTGTTTCACTGCAGCGTTTTTTACATTCCAGCGACTTTGTCTCTCTGAGCAAAATGTTAGCTTGTGTTAGGAGGTTGGCGGTTGACAGAGGGAGTGGGGAAAGATCACATGGTGTGTAGAACACCAAAAACAGGTCTGGGACCTCACTTTGACTGGCTGTCACACTGGAATCCTAATGAGCCTTAATCACTATGGCCATGCACTAGGAGATTGTTGAGTACTCACTTTGAACTCGGTGCCACTCACGGCTAGTCTTGATAGACATTGGGGGGGTGTGTGTGTGTGTGTGTGTGTGTGTGTGTGTGTGTGTGTGTGTGTGCGTGCGCGCGGTTCAACATCTCGCCCACTTGTTCTGAATAGTAAATTGCACACTCTCTGTCTGTGACTCTGTCTCTCTCCCTCTCTGTGCTATGACCTAACTGTGTTTTTTCCATTTTTGTCCAGCTCCATTTTTTTCTTCTTTTCCCCGTTTTGGACATGAAACTAACATTCAGTTCCAATTGGAGATGACTATTCCCCCCATTTCTCTGATAATCCATCCCCCTACCCCAGACCAGGAGAGGAAGGGGAAAAAGCTGAGGCAGTCAAGTAAACTTTATTCATATTGCACCAGATCACAAAAAAAAAAACTCTTGACACTTAACATATAGTGCATGTCAAGATCATTCTCTTTCATTTACAGAGACACAACAACTCCCGCATGAGCAAGCACTTGGCGACAGTGACAACTTAAAACTCTCCTTTAACGAAAAGAAGCCTCAAACAGAACCTGGCTCTAGGTGGGCGGCCATCTGCCTTAACCGGTCGGGGAGGAGGGAGAGAGAGACGGAGAGAGAGAGGCAGTAACTCTTCTTGTCCCACTGCTTATCTTTCTCTCTCTCTCTCTCTCTCTCTCTCTCTCTCTCTCTCTCTCTCTCTCTCTCTCTCTCTCTCTCACATACTGTCTCGCTCGCTCGGTTTCTCTTTCTGTTGCTATTCCTGTCTTTTTCTCTCTCCCTCTCTCCCTCTCGCTCTTTTCCCAAATCATCCATCCTCCCCCTGCTGTTATGCATTCACTTTCTCTCTTGTTTCTATTCCTCTCTCCCTCTCAATCACATAATGCATGAAGGTAGACACACATACTGTACTGTACAATGCACGCAAACACACACGGCGCGCACGCACAGACACATAAGAAGATGCACACAGACGCACACATGCAAGCGTGCATGCACGCACAAGCACACTAACAGGCAACAGAACAATTCCCCCTTCAACACACAACAACATGGCATGGAATATGACATAGTCCATTCTCACCATGCACAACTTGGCTAGCGTTGCATCATCCAGACACACACACACACACACACACGCACACACACACACACACACACACACACACACACACACACACACACACACACACACACACACACACACACACACACACACACACACACACACACATACATGCTCAAGATGAGTTTTTTCAGAACATCGCCTGCATCTTCTACATTAGCGTTGGTGATTACAGCAGGTGTGATGTTAGATGTTAATAAAAGCCAGTTTTTGTTTAGCTAATGTAAAACAAACGGCTTTCGCTTGCTGCACCTGCGACCAGCCACCTCCAAAAGGAGTGTGTAACACACGGAGACTGTAGCAGTAAATGGCTTGCTGTGCGTGCCAGGGGCCCAGGTTGGTGTGGGGTCAGCACTGACAGAGCCAGGCTCCCATCACTTCTTCTAGGCTAGGGAACATGATGACGCACAATCTGTGCAGAGGACTGCACAGTAGTCCGCTTTTCAACCACCTCTTCCCTCCTCTCTCTCTCTCTCTCTCTCTCTCTCCTTCTCCCTCCCCCAGTGTCTCCCCCTCAGGCACAGTAGCAGTGAGTGTGTGGTGCTGGAAATTATGTTGAGTACCGAGAATTCTCAATACAAAAGACTGAATCTGTTTCTGTGTGTATGTGTGTGTGTGTGTACACATATGTGTGTACATTTTCCTGTAGAGAGAGAGGGAGTGAATGACGTCTCTGAGCGACACTGTGTTGTTTTGCCACCTGCTCCGTCGATGGAAGTGAAGTGGAATGGAATCCTGCCTGAGGGGACAGAGCGCTCCACCCACCCCCCCATAACCCCCCACGCCCCATAACACACAAACCCATGCAGGAACAAAACGATTGAAGCTACTGTAAATGCAGGAGTGGGACATGCAGAGGGGGGAAAAAAATGTAGTTCTGACTAAAGGCGATGTGTGGAGGAAGGGAAGAAAAAGAGAGAGAGAGAGAGAGCGCGCAACCTGGGACTCGTTTTCTTGCTAAGCCATTGCACACATACACACATAGTTTGTTGACAGGTTTTTGCATCGCGTTACCATAAGGCGGCTAAATGCATAAACAAATGTGATTCTCACTTGTCTGAGCAAGCCATAAACACACAAACTCTCCCAGCTCCATACATCCTTCTTAAGCCGTACCAAGCACCGCCAGACATAACCTGCTGCCACACAGGCTGTTGGTGTGTGTGTGTGTGTGTGTGTGTGTGTGTGTGTGCGCGCACACACGCATGCGTGTGTGTGTGTGTGTGTGTGTGTGTGTGCGTGCGTGCGTGCATACTGTATGTGTGTGTGTGTGTGTGTGTGTGTGTGTGAGCGAATGGGTGAGTGGGTGGGTGAACATGTGTTCGCTCTAGGCCAGGGCAACGAGTGTGCTCCCCTTCTGCGTCCAGCCACCTGCTACCAGCCCTACCTTGTCTGCTTGGGGTCACACAAGGCACACACGCACGAACACACACACACACACACACACACACACACACACACACACACACACACACACACAGGCCTGCACGCAGACAGACACTTTCAAATTATTCTCAAGTGGACAGACAATTGGATATTACTGCCTATCTTCGCCGACAGTAGGCGGAGATTTACTATTTTTAATTACGTGTATTACATGCATTGTAACACACATGCGCGCACTCACACACACACACACACACTCACTCACTCACTCACTCACTCACTCACTCACTCACTCACTCACTCACTCACTCACTCTCTAACTAACCAGGTCTTAAGGGCGAACATAATTTTTTTAAGCACAATCTATAATCTCTATACTTATATGCAACCCCACAAGGCCCTAGCCAACGTAGCACTCTAGATTTAGCTGGGAGACATTTAGATTGATTGATGTGCGCAAGTACTTTCTGTGTACGCCTGACTTGCTCAAGCCTCTTTTGATGTCTCCTGACATTTCAAAGTGATTTGCTCTTATTTTACTGTAGGTAAACTGTGCGTATAATGAAAGCGAGAGACAAATGTGCAAGAGATTTCCTAGCAGATTTTGGCATTGGAAGTTATGTGCGGGGTGACAGGTGTGCGATAGCCTCGCCACTTTATGCAAACGTATCCCATAATGCTTCCGTATGGCCTGCCAGTCTGTGGTTCCTTGTTCATCTACGATCACTCTGTGCTCTGTTGACCGAGGAAGAAGAAGGGGGGTTGGCATGATGGGAGGAGAGGAGAGGAGATGGCGGAGTAGGGAAAATAGATAGTAAAGAGAGACAGGAAAAACCAAAGAAGGTAGAGAAGCATCAAGTAAAGTAGAGGGGTTGAAATAGGGAAGAGGGAAGGGAGGAGGATGCAAGGAGATGAGAGGAGGAGAAGAGGGGCTGTGTCTGTCCATCAGTGAACATCTGGTCTGAGTCTGCTCCTTCACTACCAATTACATCCACACACACACACACACACACACACACACACACACACACACACACACACACACACACACACACATACACATACACATACACACACACACACACACAGTGTGAACCCAAAGGCACCCAGACCAGATGAGCATGGAATACAAAACATGGATTTAAATGCTCACTTTCAAATGATTAAAAGGAGAGTAAGCAGTAGTCATTTATTATTTAACTTCACATACTCTAACATATACAGTACTGTGTGTGTGTGTGTGTGTGTGTGTGTGTGTGTGTGTGTGTGTGTGTGTGCGTGTGCGCGTGTGTGTGTGTGTTTTATATATATATATAAAGTGGATCACTTCCTCCTGTCCAACCCATATAAGCCGACAGCCCAAAGTCACAGCAGGGTTGAAGGGAGCGTGAAGGAGCGAGTGACAGAGTGACAGAACATGGAAGTGTAATTCTAGCAGATGCTAACTGACAATCGAGGTTGCGCGCAAAGGCCTTCCGGAGTGTGTGTTGGTATCGGTGTGTGTGTCGGTGTGTGTTCACATGCGCGTATACGTGCGTGGTCGACCGTTGCGGAAGGTGCGCTTCGGTGGAGTGTACAGTCACCAGCAGTCGTCCCGGCAACTGCCCCTGTCCCCATCCCAAACTGACAGGTGATGGGAAGGAACTGACAGTTGCAGGAGGGAGAGAGAGAGAGAGAGAAAGATAGAGAGAGAGAGGTGTGAAATTGAAGTGGGACCTGTGCCTGTACCACTGCTGGAGGCCAGCCTCTCATAGAACTTGTATCTCATAAGGGCTTTATTCCAAATTACATTTTAGACAAATTGTATTGATCGAAATGTGTCGATAACATGATGGAGGAATTTACATGGATGGCTGACAAACTACAGACCTTGAATGATAACACTCTTTTTGGTAAATGTATATAATCACCCCTCTGTGTGTTTGTGCGTGTGTGTGCGTGTGTGTGTGTGTGCGACCATGCTGATGTGCATATTGATGACAAATGCTGCATAAAAACTATAGAAAAAAGACTTGCTGTGTGTGCCTAGAAGAGAGACAGGTGGCTATAGACTGGTGTGAAGGTGTAAAATCCTTTAGCAGTGCAGTAGATCTCACTCTCATCAATCGATGCGCACATCAATCAATCTAAATGGCTCCCAGAGGAGAGGACCCTGTTTAACGGCTAATAAAGCGCCCGCCACAGAGGCCTGAACTGCAGATCTACTGCAGATATGCAGGATTACGCGCCTGTCGACGATGCACTTTTTAAGACCAACTGTCTTTGGACCCACACAGGCCCTTTCTCTCTTTTGTCTCTCCTGTACGCATTCACTCACACACACACACACACACACACACACACACACACACACACACACACACACACACACACACACACACACACACACACACACACACACACACACTCTCTTTCTCTGCTTTAAGTAATGGAAAGATACCAAAGATGCCCTGCCTAACTCTGCTGTGTAAGTTTAATCATGGGTCATGTGTAAAAATGTATACATATTAGTCAAAATGTACTCTCAGAAATTGGGTCATTCTTTGGTTAATCTTTTACTTTACAGGAGCACGATGCAAGGATACAAAGAGCACTCTACACAAAACTACTATGGTTACATGCTGTTTATCCTCCATCCTCTTTCTGCTTTTGTGAGCTCTCTCTTTAGATTAGCATCATGTGGCAACAGGACAGGAGTCCTGCGTTGGCGATAAAGATTCAGAACGGGTCAATCGCCCGACTGTTGGCGCACACATCTCAGTGTTGTCCCACAGTGATCTAGTTAATCATTAAAGGAGAAAAGCGGGACAGAAGTGGCAGAACGGAGAACTATCTCTTTGGCAGAGACATAGAACGTGAAAGGCAAGATGGCAGGGTTGAAGTTTTATCGCATTGGCAGGTAGATGCTGGATGGGAGGAGTCGTCTCGCTCTGCTGGCAGATACTGTTTTTTCCCCTCCGTTCTTTCCCTCCCCTGTTCCTTCAGCTTGAAAATTGCTGCCTGTGCAAACAACATCAGTGTTGTCTGTGGCCAGGCTGTTGCCAGAGATAAGGCATGAACACAAAGGACTCGTGATGGAACAGAGGTGAATTTACAACTCAACAGCCACTGCTGTTAATACCTCCTCCTCTGCTTCACCCGGCTCTCACTTGTCTTCACTCTCCTTATTCCTTGACTCCCTTTCTGAAAGAAAAGTTGGGGTCTAGAGAAGTTGTTTCTGTATGATGACTGCCAGCAGTGTGTTTAGATAAATGTTGTACGACCTCTGGATAATTTGGGAAGATTTAGACTTATTTTTATGTATTTATTGGGGGTGTGGTGGAGGGGTTCCAGGATGTATATATCCACATGCTCTTAAGTGACACATGTATGGATGGCCAGTGAGGAGTTTGTGAGTTTATACACAGTGGACTTGGCAATTGGTACAGTAACGACCGGAGGGCATAATTTGAACCCTCCACTGGTCACCCATCAGAGAGCAAAGTGACCCTGTCCACTTGAGTTGTGGTCAACTACGCACAGAGTCTCTCTCTCTCTCTCTCTCTCTCTCTCTCTCTCTCTCTCTCTCTCTCTCTGCCCTCTCCTCTATCTTTCTTCATGTCCTTGCACTCAGTCTCTCTCTCACTACTCTGTCACAGTCTCTTTTACAGTGAGGATCCAGGAGCATTATTCCGCTGTAGATTCAAATCCCCAATAAGTAAAGTAATCCACCTGCAATGCATACTCTACTTGAAGACATTAGGTTTGCTGAACACTGTTGCCATGCCCTGCTGTTCCGTGTGTTTCTCATCTTCATTTTAACCAGTGATTTGCAGCACAGTACATTACATAATGTTACACGGTAGCCCCAGGAAGCAGTCCTCCGTGGCAGTCAACTTCCCTGTGACAGTGGAGATGGTTGACTGGCAGCATTTGCACTGCACTTGCATAAAGTTCTGCAGAGTTTTTCCATTTGGGATTTTTTTCTCCCAATTTAGTCGCTGCCAGTTCCTCCCCATGTGTATAGACTCTGTCACTGCAGACCCCTACTATTTGATCTAGGGGAGGGTATAGACAATTACGTGTCTCCTCCGATACATGTGACGCCGCCAGCCACTTTTCACCTGACTGTGAGGAGTTTCACCAGGAAGGGGTAATGCGCGTACAGAAACACGCTATGACTCCCAGTTCTGCTCCCTGCTGAACAGGCCCCCCTACCAACCTTTAGGAGTCGCTAATGCAGCGACAGATCGCCCTCCCCAACCGGCTTCCCACCCTCCAACGTGGCAAATTGTGTTCTGCAGAGTTATCGGCATAAATGCAGAGATTTTCTACGGCTTCACATTCTTCTTTGAATTCTGCCCCCAGTACACAAGTGCGAGCACACACATACACACACACACACGCGCGCAGCGCGCACACACACACACGCACACGCACACACAGAGACAGTGCTGTGGAGCTTCCTTGCTCTGGCCGTGGTGGGGGGTAGTGGGTTAAGTGTCCTGAAAGCTTAGAGCGACTCGCTCTAATAAAATCTCACGCTCAGCTCACCCTGACCCGACACTCCATTTTCTGCCTCAGCGCTGGAGTGCTCTATCCCACCGCCATGCATGCATGCGCTCACTCGTGCACACACACACACACACGCACGCACACACACACGCACACGCACACGCACACACAGTCAGGCGTCAGGCTGATGCCCTATGCCCCCTCCATGCTCTGTCCTGCAATGTCCAGGGATTTTTATGACTGACAGTGGTGGGAGGGGAGTGTGTGTGTGTGTGTGTGTGTGTGTGTGTGTGTGTGTGTGTGTGTGTGTGTGTGTGTGTGTGTGTGTGTGTGTGTGTGTGTGTGTGTGTGTGTGTGTGTGTGTGTGTGTGTGTGTGTGTGTGTGTGTGTGTGTGGTGGCAGGGGGGGGTTGGGGCAGAGGGGCATTATGACGCATTATATTTATGTAACAAATTGAGTGGGATGTTTTGTTGCGTGGTGTTAATGCACTCTAGCCCCAGGCATTGTGTGTGTGTGTGTGTGTGTGTGTGTGTGTGTGTGTGTGTGTGTGTGTACGCGCGCACACTCACGAGAATGCATGTGTGCTGCATCTCATTTACACCTCTCTCCCATTCCGGTTGGCCTGTGAATGTTTCGGTCAGGTGAGATTGCAACATTAGCACCTCTTCGCTATATGTATACACAGTCGCCTAGCAGCTGATAATGAAGCTTGTTGTGTGTGTGTGTGTGTGTGTGTGTGTGTGTGTGTGTGCGCGTGTGTGTGTGAGAGAGAAAGAGAGAGCGAGAGAAATCCACCCCATCACCTACACCGCTGTTCTTTAGTTTTCTCAGTGTTGTCCCTCTTAGGCAAAAAAGCACCATCTATCTCTCCCTTCCTGGCATCTTTATTTAATATTGCCGGCGCGTTCCTCACCTTGAGCTGCGTCTCCTTCTCCTGCTCAAACTGTTTGCGGGAGATAACACAATCTTTCTGCCGGAAAAAATAAATAAAGAATTGAGGGGGAAGGAGAAAGAGAGAGAGGGGGGTAGAGAGACCACTGAAGAGAGTTGTTGCTGCTGCTGT
This sequence comes from Gymnoscopelus braueri, assembly GCF_963280865.1. Classification (NCBI taxonomy): domain Eukaryota; kingdom Metazoa; phylum Chordata; class Actinopteri; order Myctophiformes; family Myctophidae; genus Gymnoscopelus; species Gymnoscopelus braueri. Next base: position 19,587,601 of record NC_137622.1, read on the forward strand.
TATTTACGAGCACGGCCTGCTTGCTGTTTCCCTGCACATATTATCAAAAGTCATTAGGTGCCAGGCCCAGTTTGTTTTGGTTTCCTCTTTTGTGAAGCCGTGGGGGCGGGCGTCACGGTCCTCAACGCGCCGGGTGATGAATAGCCCAGGCATTATGCTCTCCATGCTTCCTTCCTTCCGCCACATCTCTCCCCCCTTCCACCCCCCCCTCTCTCTCTCTCTCGCTCTCTCTTCCACCTTCATGCCTCTCCTCCCCTTTATCTCTCTCATCATCTCTCGCTCTTTCTCTTTATCTGTAGTTCTTCCACCTTCTCTTTCTCTCCCTTTCTCTCTCTCTCTCTCTCTCTCTCACTTCCTCTGTTCTCCACTTTTTTTATTGCCCCCCCCCCCCCCCACACACACACACCCACACACTTCCTTTCCGCTCACCTACCCATCCCTCCACAGAGGGAGGCTGCTTGCATATCGCCAGCTTTGGGAGTGTCCTGCGTTTGTGTACCGGAAGTTGAGAGCTGGTCCCGGGAAAGACGCACTGTGATTGGCCAGTAGTCACTTTGAGTGGCAGTTGGGGCAAACGCAGTCAGTGGGGCAAACGCAGTCCCCACCAATATTATTTACGATTCTGTACCTATCGGTACATGACTCGGACGGCGCTTAGTCGACTAGCAGACCATTGGCCGGTCGTCGCGGGCACTCGCGCCTGGAGGCGCTCGGTCGCGACTCCTCGGCCTCAAGGTCTGCTGAGTCGGCGCGCCTCCGTCATGGTCCAAAACTATACTTTATCGCCGAAAAAAAGTAGTTGAGGATTGAAAAAAAAATCTCCGAAGCGGGAGTCAATCCCAGACTCCCAGTGGTAATGGATTCGGAGTCTAATGATTAGCGAAGTGCACCACTGAGGCCGGTGCTGAGATTGGGTATTTGGGCTGTATTAGAATGTGACGTCCTAACTCTTCTATTGTAGAAGAAAGAAGTCCCCGCCCGTGCCCCCGCCCAAAAGGGGGAAAGACCGTGCACTTACATATATCGCTTGCATATCGTCGCTGTCGGGTGAAAACATTGCATGTCCAAAACTTACTTTTCAGAAAATGGAAAAAAATAAGCTGTGTTCCAATGCATCCAATGTAGTTATTATTTAGTCACAAGCTCTTATTAATTATTTTCATCGGTTCAATATCAAACTCACAGATACAACCATTTTCACTTTGAATTTTGCTTTCAATTAAAAAAAGAAAATAGCAGATCTACAAGCTCACGATGCGCGTTGTAAGCTTGTAGATCGGCTATTTTTGGTACTTTTGTGTGACACTGTAGTATGAAGAAGTAGGGCATTCATTTACAAAAGAAACATATAAAGTTGAAATATGGAGATATAAGGTTTCTGCCCGACAGCAACGATTGCATCTACAGCCAGACACAAGTCAGATGGTGGCGCTAATCTGCCCAACTCTGAGGAGGAGGCAAGGAAGGAGGAGAGAGAGAGAGGATAGGGGGAGGGGGGGTGTATGTGGATGGATGGTCCATCAGGCTGGTAGATTCTACCAAATTATTTCTAACCCAGAGTGCTTTGCAGCCTGACAAATCTGCCAGGTTGGCCCACTCAACCAAGGTCACCACCTGTTTGAAAGGAGGGGGTGAGTAGTCAACTATAAGTAGAGTTTAGGACGCTCTTCCCCCGCCAAGAGAACCGTGCATGCGTACGTTGTGTGTGTGTGTGTGTGTGTGTGTGTGTGTGAGTTTGTGCGGGGGGGGGTGCGCTGTCTCCGGAGGGGCCGTCTGTCTGGTCATCTGTCTCCTCGTCTGTCTGCCTGTCCGTCTCTGCGCCCACGCTTGGGGACGACAGACGACCATCTCGCATTTAGCAGCCAAAAGTGTCCTCGTTGGAGCTATATGTGGGATTGTCAGCTGTTAGCTGGCAAGGCGGAGGTGGTTGATGTCTAATGTAATTATTGTGGTTTTTAACCTTCGCTCATCCAGGGCGGAGATATATTTGGTCTTTTCTAGACGTATACCATCATTCCGTTCTAGAACACGATCACACTTGAGAGCTGCCCCACGTGACCACTTTAGGGGCAGTTAAAGGTAGGGTAAGTGATTTACATTGCTTAAAATAAGTGTTAAATAGCTCTATATTCTGATAGTACTCATTGCTATAGTGTGTGTTTTCAGTAAAAGGAGTCTCCCATGTCTCTCCAGCTCCAGAGCTCGAGAGACCCCTGTGACCGAACGCTCTGCAATGATTACTATCAGAATATAGTACTTTAACCTTTTTAACAAAAACAAAGAAATTACCCCAAAATATCACTTACCCTACCTTTAAGTGCTTTACTTGAGCATTTTGAGATAGTTTTCCTCATCCATGTTTCACTAACCAGTAAGCAAGGGGATTAAAATCATCAACTTTTGGCCACAGGCCCATTTGTTTGTCCTTAAGGTTGCCGTCACCCTCATGTTGTAGAATGTACTTACAGAGAGTGCCATTGTTGCCGTCACCTCTTCTGAACTGTATTCGCCAAACAGTGCAGCAGCTGTGCACAATATGTTGTAACTTTAAAGCCATAACCTTCCTGCGATTAGGAGCCAGTGATGGTATAAATTAAAAAATGTAAACGGGGCAGATCAACCAGTGCTCTGAACTGGACAGCTTAGCTTTGTTATCAGGCAAAATGCTAGCTGCCTTTGCATGGGTCAATGGGTTGCTACACTCACTGACAGCAAGGAAATGATATTAGTTTATGGCTAATCATCAGTTTCTTTTACCATTGACCCTTGTCTTGTATAATTCCTTAGGCACTATAGCCAAACTGATGAAAATGCTCTGGAAGATGTCAAAAGTGCATGCGCATAAAATAAAAAACAAAACCTAAATCCATAAAGTTAAGTTGTCAGCAATACAAAGTTCCTACAAGGCAGTGCAGCACAATAGGGACATAGCTTGTTTGTTTGTTTTGTATATGCCAATTGGAAGGGAAATCATGCCAGCAATGATGGCACACAGGCCACAGGAGGAGAATTCTGGACAAGGTTCAAAAGTTTGTTGTGCAGCCCAAGATCTTAGGTTTGCACTGGAGTTATGAGTTTGTAAACAACATTCCTGCTATAGTTTGTCAGTGTAGCTTGGTTATTATATTGCTTGCCATTTGGGGGCGGGGGTGTCTTTGGCAGTTGCATCTGGTGCCAGTGGGTCAGTGACTTTGTGAATATGTGTTGTGTGGCAGTGTCGACCATAAACAGAGATTACAATGCTGCTGCAACAGACTAACTGTGGCTGAGTCAAAGTGCTGCTGGCTAAAGCATTGCAAGTCACAGGTCACGATTATGGCATGCATGCGAGCGCGCGCGCGCACGCACACACACACACACACACACACACACACACACACACACACACACACACACACACACACACACACACACACACACACACACACACACACACACACACACACACGCACACACACACACACACATTCTCTCTCTCTGTTTCTCTCTTGTACACTGGCACGGGGATGATAGAAAGGCACAACAACTCATTAAAGGGATAATTCACCCCCAAAATGACATTTTTTCCGATCGATTAGTCACCCAATGGAGACTTGAATTCATGGATATTTTTTTTTGTGTTTTTTTTGTTTCTGTCGCATTCCTAAGCCTAAGCAGCGGTTCCAGTAAGGCAACTCCGCACCAAACAGACTCGTCCAGACTATTGCAGACTACTCCAGACTGCAACAGACTGGTATTCGGTTGGCAAAAGTTGCCATTTAAGTCTGTCAGCCGACTGGCCATTCATGTGCTAATTTGACTTTTAGCCTGCCAGCGTTGCCAGGTCTGCTTATTATAAGCGACTTTGGGCTTGTTTCCCTGCAAAGCCACTTAGGGATGTTCCCAGCGTTTTTTCTTCACTGACGTGCAGTGGTGTAAAGTAACTAGTACATTTACTCAAGTACTGTACTTAAGTACAATTTTGAGGTACTTTTACTTTACTGGAGTATTTCCAATTGTCTATACTTGTACTCCACAACAATTATTTGAAATGTTTAGTTACTAGTTACTTTGCAGATATAAATCATTATGAAACATACATTAACCACTTTAGCCCTATTTTATACCTATAAGCTATTTGAAAATATCAGATCTACAAGCTCACAACGTGTTGCGATGCACGCGTTCTGAGCTTGTAGATCTGCTATTTTCAAACATTTTTGTACTTTTACTTTTGGTACTTTAAGTACATTTTTATACCAATACTTTAGTACTTTTACTCAAGTAAATGTTGAATTCCGGACTTTTACTTGTAACAGACTCAGAGTACATCTATTGCATTCAAGCCTGGAATTTCGTCATTTTAGGGGCAAGGCCACTTGGCCTTTGGTGTTGTAATTTTTTGGAGGGCACAAAGGCCCTGCCCGGCCTTCCTGCCAGGGCAGGAAGGCCATCCAAAAAAATAATAAAGATTTTTAAGTCCACGGAAATAATGCATTTAACTTGAAGGTTAAGGATGATTGTATTTTAATATATTATAAGAATAGTATAACTATCTGTGAAATATTACCCATTTATTTCACAAAATAATGTGTTGGCAAATGACCAATATTTAGTTATATAGGTCTCAATATGTCACATTCAGCCCTGGACTTCACTGACTGAAGTAGGGGTCACATTAATCACATTAGATTCACAGAATGTATTTTACCCACAAGTTATTTTCATTCAAATGAAATGTGAATGAACTTGCACTAATGATGACTTTAGTTGATTTTTCACTCTTTAAAATATAGTATTTCTTAATTATTAATAATTACAGCTTGTAGATTGGCTATTTTCACGATTTTAAATGGTTTTTAAATAATAATAAAAAAGGAACATACAAGATTTCCACCCGACAGCCATAATATATAGCCAATATATGGTTCTGTATCAGTATATGAGTCCGTTTTTGCAGATTTCATTCTAATTGGCTACTATGCCTGAATATGAATTTCATGAGCCTGGGTAGGTCACCCTGGCTTGGCGGAGATATGCCCTGTAGCACACTCCGCACAGCAGCAGCAGGTGAAAGCAATTCACTTAATTGCTCGTTCTCTCTCTCCCTCTTTCCGTCAGTCTCCTCAATCTCTCGCTCGCTCTTTCTCTCTCAATCTTTCACTCTCCCTTTTTTCTCTCCCTCTGTCTCTCCCTCTCTCTTTCTTTCCTTCTCTCTCTGCCGCTTTTTACCTCGCTCTTTCTCCCTCCCTCCGTTTCTCTCTCCGTCTCTCCCTTTCTTTCTCCCTCCCGCTTTCTCCGTTCCTCTCTCTCCCTCGCTCCTGGTATCTCCCTCTCTCTCACCCACTTTCTTTCTCCCACCCTCTTTCTCTCTGTCTTCCTCCCCTCTCTCTTTCTCTTTCTCTCCCCTCTCTCCCTTCCTCTCTCTCTTTCCCTCTTTCTCCCCCCTCTTTCTCTCCCCCTCTCCCTCACGAGAAACAGTGAATGTAGGTTTTCTTAGACATGGTCGCTTGTTTCTCTCACATAATCTGGCAACACCGACAGCGCTCTGTTGTCACTGCCACTGCGCTACCAGTCGGCTAAAAAGCTGAACATGTTCGGTCGGCTCTGGGTCGGCCGAAAAGGTCCCGACGGACCCCCCGACGGACCCCTAACCGACTGGCCGACGCTTCCCGAAGCCAATTCGGCCCAAAATCGGGCCGATTTGGATTGGTCTGGAGCCAGCTGTAGGAGACACAAAGAGTCTTCTTTGTGTCTCCTACCGAAACCGCTGCCTACCGGTCCGCTAGTCATCACATTATTGGCTTTGGAATGTGACAAAAACAAAAAAATATCCATGAATTCAAGTCTCCATGGGGTGACTAATCGATAGAATTTTTTTTTTGGGGGTGAACTATCCCTTTAACAATGACTAGCTATTGACAGTTTAGGGTTTATTTAGTGTAATCATAGATTAGCTGGGTCACAGATACAGTTGTGTTGCGTTCTCCTATAGATTTTCAGGGGTATTAATTGAATTGAAGAAACAGCTATCATCATACTCTAAATGCACAAAATATCTTGTGTGCGTGAGTGTGAGTGACTGTATCTGTCCTTCGCGCATCTCGAGAACCGCCCTAACCTATCGACTTCAAACCCGGTGTTCTTATCACAGAGGACCCGAGGGACCCGGGTTTTTTTTCTTGTTTATTCTATTCCGCCGATAAGTTCAATATATAGTACCTTACATGGAACTCCCTATAGGGAGTAATGAATGAGTGAGTGACATCGGACACAGCACATAACAGGCATGTTTAGCAGCCAGGTCAGACAGGGCACATGCACACTATAGCTTGCTCTGGAAATGGACAGCAGCTGCTATGGAGCGTTGTGTTGGGTGACAGTGGTCTGTGGTGGTGGTGGTGGGGGGGGTTTACAAGGCGGATATTGGAACCGTCCAGGTAGTAAAGCTCTTATTTACTGGCTGATCGTCTTAGCAGCCCGGTAGCTCGTCCATCTCTCAAATGGAGCTTAGCAGAGATTAGGCTGCCGCAGATCCTCTTTATTATATTTAGCCTGTCTAATCGTTGCATTAGAACAAGAGCATGTTGCACCAAATCACCCGTGTATGCTTGGTTGTGCATGTTTGTGTACTTTTACAGTATGTGTGTATGACGATCGGGTTCAGTTTGTGCACTGCAAAATCCTGCGTGTTAATTTAACTCTTGATAGTGTATACCCGTAGTTAAATTAACCCTCAGGATTTCACAGTGCGGGTCTAGTTAACCACTTTAACCCTGGCATCAAATCTTTTCAATCTTTGTTGCGAGCTTAGAGCAGCTATTTTTGAACAGCTGATGTATAAATTAGGGCTTAAGTGGTATAAGTCTCTGTGTGTAAAGCATCACTGTGATGGACTAGGTACTGGCCGGCCTGGTGTTTTCGTGGGCTGTCCCATCTGGAAACAGCTGCAAGGGAGCCGATACGGCTCGAATAGGGGGTCTGCTGGACAGTACCTAGACTCAATGAAAATGGCTACAGCCATTGCAGTTTGAAATTTCTATAACTGATGATGGGCGCTGGGCGCTGGCAAGGCTGGCTTCAGTGTTGGCCCTCAGCCTGGCTTCTAACAGCCTGGCCTCCACTCACCAGCGCCACAGGAAGATAACTCAAATAGGTACCATCTTATCCTGTGTGCCACTTGAAAAGTATCATCATTTAAATTTTGGACGGAATTTTGCACTGTGTAGCTTTGTCCTGGTGTACAAACTGGCTTAGCCGAGCTGTAGATGGTAGCAATTAACCGCAATGATACATGACATAAAACAAAAATACAAAGGAGATTACTATTTTCACAGCAGCCAGGCCATCCTACATTTCTGCTGAGTATCGGGTGTTTGGAGAATGGGTTTCCCCAGGGCTCTCTAGGGGGGCCTAGTGTCAGAACCTTGCAAACTCAAGTCCCCAGTGAGCTCCATTCAGCATGGTTTAAAACGCACTAATCTGGGACATTAGCCAGAACCACGGACCAGCACCTCCCATGGCCATCATCGTCAAACCAGGCAGCTGAGCAAGGTTACTCTCCCAAAGTCAAATTAAAGGCAGTACTACTACTACTACTACTGCTGTTGTTGTTGCTGCTGCTGCTGCTGTTACTACTGTAGTACTACTACTACTACTACTACTTCTACTACCTCTACCCCTCTCTCCCCACGTCTCTCTGTCTTGCACAAAATGAGTGCATGGGCTTAGGATGCCAATGTCAGATGAATGTGCTATGGCTAAGCCGGTATAAGTCCTCTCTTTATTTTTTAAAAAGGGAGTTGGACGCTTCTGAGCTCCTTCAGATGTGAGTAAACTCTGTTTTCAAAAGAAGATGGCAGAGAAGAGCGAGAGGGGGGGGGGAAAGAAAAACTGAAAACGAATCACAGCCAGAGAAGATTTGACTAACAGACAATTTGAACATACTTCAAAGTGCAAGAATTCTGTTTAGTTTATTTTTGGCCAGATTTAATTGTCCTGAAAATCCTGAGGTTCACTCATGTTCGTCTGATAGGGGTCGGGGTGGGGTGAGGGCATCCCAGTTAAAAATAGTAAAACTGAAAAGGCTGGCAGGATGTGAGGCACGGCACGTGGATTAATGTCTACACTAAGACTATATCCTCATTGTGTTCTCTGCCAAGGAGAGAGGGGTGGTACAATAGAGCTGTCAATACTGATGTGCTGAGGAAAGAAAATACTGAGATGGCAGCAAAGTCTCCAAAGCTGTCAAGATGATTTAGATCTCCTTCCATTTCACTTGTCCTCTCTCTCTCTCTCTCTCTCTCTCTCTCTCTCTCTCTCTCTCTCTCTCTCTCTCTCCATTCTGTCAGTAGTTTAAAGCCAATTAAGAGGAAAGCTGTGTTTGTTGAAGATGATGTGTCAATATCCACAGTAAACAAAGCATGTGCTTATCAGGCAGAACAGCACAGACACACAATGGAGTGAGAAAGAGGGGAGAGAGAGAGAGAAAGAGAGAGATAGATATACGTGTTTGGAAATACACTCTGAGAATCTTCTCCGATTTCAGAGCGCTCTGGTGTCATGACGACGTGACGTCATAGAGTTCTCTATCAGTTAATTTACGAGCGGTCAGAGTAGGTACTCATGAACTAACTTTACCATTTTCATAAACATGATTATTACCTGTTTTGTTACATGTAGATGCATGTTGAATACACTATAGAGTACCAAACAAGCTCCAAGCATCACATTTCGCAATGACTTCCTCCTCCATTGTTCAGATGCTTGGGACCGCCCGGCTTTTCACAAACGACGACGCACCAACTGCTCTTAACTTCTAAGAGACCATCAGCGCGTATTTCCGAACGTACCCGTAATGTGAAATCAACCGACTCAAACTCCCAGTGAGCAGCTGGGTAGATTTATTCTAGATATATTTTACTACTAGTAGTAGTTTTATTCATTATAATTGTATTATTATTATTTCTAGTCCATACCCGGGGATGTGCGCAGTCAAAGTCTTTGCAGACTTTTAGTTAAGTATGGGCAAGGCCTGTGTTCGATGTCTGCCAAGCTGCAACAGTTCCAAGACACACGTGTGACCCGTCGTGGACCCACAGCGAACACCCACACACACGCACAGGGGCATGGACAATGCCCCTGTGCAAATTCAGATCAATTGCTCCAGCCACTGTGGAGAACCGGGCAGAACAGACAGAGGTTTCCTTATTTATGTGTATTATTATTATTATTATTATTATTATTATTATTATTATTATTATTATTATTATCACCAGCAGTGGTAGGACTAATTGTAGGATATGTTAGGTGCTTGATCAATATAGTGATCCTGCCAATATACCAGATTACTGCTACCTGACAGAAGCAGCCAACGTTAATTAGAGGCATTCTATGCTAGCGTTCCTGACCTTTTCCAAGCCCAGTCCAACATGACTTCCACAGCCTGCATCATTAAACACCGACCGGGTGATAGACAAACACAACTGCCTCTTTCTCTCTCCGTCATAAACTCCCTTCTATTGTCCTTGTTTTTTTGTGTAAAGCAACCGAGTGGTGTCATCCCTCCCACATCTTAAAAGGTCAAGCAAAGGTTGTCTCGTTTTATTCCATATTAATTTGTACCCGTCCCTAATTAGACTCCACAGAATAGCCAGAAGACAATAGAAAGCGTAAACAATAGAAGAATATATAAAAGAGGGAAGAGAGGCAGGGGGAGAGACAAAAGAAAATAAAACAGCAACAAAACCCAGCCTCTCTATAGAGCTAGCGCTATCAGCCGAGCTAACAGCTAAAGGCCAGAGCCTATTGTCACTGAGACAGCGCAGAGAGCGTTAAGCAGCGATGGCTTTCTCTCAGTATCAGCCTCCTGACTGGCTGAGATGCACAGGGAAAACCACTGCTGGCACCATCCACACATCAATAGGTAGCTTTCCCGCCGCCGGCCTCCATCTTGTGTCCTTTCAAACCTACCTTTGTCCTCCTTTCCCCGCCACTATTGTTCAGTCATCTTTATAGATGAGTCTCTCCCCAGGTGCTTGCGCCTCTCTCTCTCTCTCTCTCTCTCTCTCTCTCTCTCTCTCTCTCTCTCTCTCTCTCCCCCTCCCTCCCTCCCTCCTCTCTCTCTCTCTCGATTTCTTTCTCTCACCCTCTATATTTTTTCTTTTACTTTTAGACAGAACATTGTTCAAGGCAGTCCTCTAGAAGTCATTTGGTAAATGGAGGAGAGCCATAGCACGGTGTCACACTCCTTTCTATTAAGAGACAAAAAAGTAGATGAGGGAGAAAAACAGACTGACTCACACACAAACAGGCACGCACACACACACACACACACACACACACACACACACACACACACACACACACACACACACACACACACACACACACACATACACACATGCGTGTGCATCACACTATCTTTGTTTCTGACTTTCATTTTTGTCATTCATTCATTTATTTATTTATTCATTCATTCTTTCAATATTCTTTTTCTCCATCTGTGTCATGCACCTGTGCCTGGTAGTGAGAGAGAGAGGGGGAGCTCACTGTGTCACGTTTAAATGAGGGTTTCTGTGTCACGGGACAAATTCAATTTCACTGTGATGACCAATGTGGCTGCAGTGACCATAAGATAAGGCACTAAGGTGGACCTCTCTCTCTCTCTTTCTCTTTCTCTTTCTCTCTCTCTCTCTCTCTCTCTCTCTCTCTCTCTCTCTCTCTCTCTCTCTCTCTCTCTCTCTCTCTCTCTCTCTCTCTCTCTCTCTCTGTGTGTGTATCTCCCTCTATTTAATTATCTTTCAGTCTCTCTCTTCCCTGCACCCAATTTGCTAATCCTATGGTTGGCCTCCTCTCCTCTCCTCCCCTCCTACGGGTCTTTCATGTTGTTTGTCTACCCCCTCCTCCTCCTCCTCCTCCTCCTCCTCCTCCTCCCATCCCACAGGTTGTAAGTCCTATAAATTTACTGTGGTCTCTGAACAGGAAAAAGACTTTGGCAAATCATGCGTCTCATTCCTTATTGTGGTGACCACCCAGCTGACCTGCCTGTAAAGCCCTGAGTGTTACCGGACCCGTAATAGAGTCAATGAAATAAAGTAAAAGTAAATGAACACTCAGGATTTCACAGTGCACTCCCTCTATCCTTCCATCTCTCTCTTTTGTCTCACACCCCTTCCCCATTCTGTCTTTCTCTACATGTTCCTCTGTGTCTCTAGTCCTCCATTTGCTATACCCCTGGACAGACACTGTAAAACCCTCAGTGTTAATTTAACTCTGAGAGTTTACATATCAGGGTTCCCACGGTCATGAAATTCCTGGAAATATTGAGATTCAAAAAAATGTTTTTCAGGCCTGGAAAAGGTTTGGAATTAATCAAATGTTTTGGAAAATGTTTGGATATACATAGTTTTTGTCTATTGATTTTGTTCATAAAAAACATGTCCCAAAACATGTCTAAACATTACGTGAAATATATGTGGCCTATTGTATACAGGACGTCACGTGACAAAAAGAATAGATCTACAAGCTAACAACACGTTGCACCGTGATGCGTTGTTATCTTGTAGATCTGTTCCTTTTGTCACGTGACAGCTTCACTCGAGTCTGTCTTGGTGCATTGATAGCACACTGTAGTAAGAGTCTCATTATTGCACCGTATGATTTACTATAGGCCTGGAAATGGGATGAAATACTTTGAAAAGGTTATGAAAAGGTTTTGAAAACTAATTGTAAAAAAAATGCGTGGGAACACTGACATATGTAACCATAATGTATTATGGTTACATAATGTTTACTCTCAGAGTGGAAATGGATAAATGTGTACAGTACCTTGAGCAAACACCCTGCAATCAAATACGCTGTCATCAGCCGCTCCCTGTGGTTCTAACGACTTGGTTCAGGATTAGAAAACGTCTGCAGTCACACAGCATGTGGTGTTGGCTCTAGTCTGGAGGGTCAAATTAGAGGATTTGGAAAGGGGGGCGTGTTATAGCCAGGAAGGTTCAAGAGCTGACTGTTGTGAGACTATTGTGAGAGCAGAATTTCAAGTACCCCCCCCCCCCCCCACACATCTCTCTCTCTCTCCATACCTGCATGGAGAGACTTTACACGGTTCTCCAACATGGGGTCCTGTGATCCCCAGCAGCCTTGAGGTGGTTCCAGAGGGTCCCCAGCTAAAAATAATCGATAGCTAGGAGGAAGCAAAGGGTCCATTTGGTTTCTTTTGTACACTCTCAAGGTCCTTACACACCGGGGCGAATTCTTCATGCGAATAAGTACGTTTTTTTTTTAAACCTTATAAAGTCAATGCAAGCGTCCACATCAGTTTCGCGAAGCGAAAAAGCGTCTTTTAATTATTCGGAACGAGTCCGAATTTTGCGTATATTAGCATATTCGCCGGTGTGTAAGGACCTTTAGAGTTAAATTAACACTGAGGATTTTACAGTGTAGATTGGGGTCCCAGTGATAAGAGATTGTAACAAATGGGGGTCCGTGGCTTGATGAATTTCTAACAGGGGGTCCTTGAAATTAAAACGGTTGAGAATCATTGAGAATATTTGTTTATATTGTTTGCCGATACATTTTCATTTTAACGACAGTGATTGGTGAGGGACAGGAAAATGCAGGTAAAGCAGGACTTCATCATTTGCAGTTATGGTAGGCTAATCACAGCTTGTTGTTGATCTTATTTTGTAGTTCATGTTCGAATGCTGGCCTCAACATACTTCCATCCATTCTACAAACAAACATTTTGAAATGATGTGTATTAATCTCGAGAACCTAGCAGACCTAGTCTGCAAACAATATTCTCATTTTGTCATTTGAGGCATCGGGCCAGCTACCATATCCAGTGAAAAGTATTGCCGTGATTTGTTTTAATTTGATACAGAGAATCACTTTGTAAAAGTAGCTGTGTGTTTTATGACTCCCGGGAGGGGAAATGTGCGGCTGTATCGTCCTGGCAGCTCTTCATATGGTGATATGAAAGAATGAGATGAAACATATTGCAGTGATTCGAAGACATCCATCTAAACACTCATCTGAGTTCAATGTGACAGAACCAAGCTCTTATTCAAACGAGACATGAGCGACATTGTGACATTGCTCATATCCATATGCCTGTCTCTCTTCCAGCTCTCCATGTCTCAGTCTCTCTGTCTTTGTTAAACTCTTCTTTTGCATGCTCTCCACCCCTCCTTTCCCACTGCTATCACTATTCTCCATATATCTTCCTATTGAATATTGATTGAATACTTTATTAGACAGAAATGTAAACAGCACGAGGTACATTCAGATATTTACGCTAAAAGGATAACACAAAAAGTCCTATCTCACTCTCTCTATCTCCATCCCACTATTCTCTCTCCCTACATCTCTCCATGCCCCCTCTATCTCTTGGCACCCTCGCTGTCCTACATCCCTCCTGTAGCCCTGTGCCCCGGTGAGAGAGGGCAGCACTCTCTCTCTCTCTCTCTCTCTCTCTCTCTCTCTCTCTCTCTCTCTCTCTCTCTCTCTCTCTCTCTCTCTCTCTCTCTCTCGATCACAATCTTTTGTCTCCAGCAACTTCTTATCAGATTTCCAATTTGGAGAGATTACGCCAGTCAGGTCATCATTAATGGAACCCAAATGAGACTGAAGAGCCTCTCCTCTCCTCTCCTCTCCTCTCCTCTTCTCTTCTCTTCTCTTCTCTTCTCTTCTCTTCTCTTCTCTTCTCTTCTCTTCTCTTCTCTTCTCTTCTCTTCTCTTCTCTTCTCTTCTCTTCTCTTCTCTTCTCTTCTCTTCTCCTCTCTTTTCTTTTCTCCTTCCATCTTCTTTACTCCTGTCTCACTCCACTCTCACTCCTCCCTCCATCACATCATCAGTATTGAGCTGTCTGGGATACATGGGGTGGTGCAGTCACATTATACCACACACACACACACACACACACACACACACACACACACACACACACACACACACACACACACACACACGCAGGCATGGCTGAACAGTCACTCGCTCAGTCCTCTCCATATGCAAACATAAACATGCACGCAGGCGCGTACACAGATATAGACACACAAAATGTGCACACAAACACACAAAATGCACATTAATCCAAGACTTCTTTGGTGGGGATGGATATTTCTCGCTTTGAGGGCAAATCCCCACCCCCCCCCCAACCCAGCGCTCATCCACCCACCCACCCCCAACACACATGCGCGCGCACACACACACACACACACACACCCCCACACACACACACACACACACACACACACACACACACACACACACACACACACACACACACACACACACACACACACACACACACACAGTGTTTGTCATGGGAGATAGCTGTCATCTGTGGGGTGTATTTATTTCCTGCCTCTGAGTGCGAGTGAGAGTCCTGTGTGTTGACTCTAATCCCTCCATTTGCCTTGGCCAGAGGCTGAGATCAGGGCCATTTCCCTGAGGTTGTCATGCACAGTTGGCAGCGCACCGCTGACCTCCACCGTTCAAGACGCCCAGGGAATCACAAGCAGCCGAGAGGTTCTCTAACATATTGCGGCATATAGGACTGAGGCTTTGAAAACCATATCATGAGGTTTTGGTCAGAAAAGAAAACTCATTGAAACTGAAGGTTATTTATTTATTAATACCGTGAAGTCATTGAAGTGAGATAGTGAAAGCTAGTCGATGGAGGCCAACATGAAATAATTCACAGAGTTTTCAAGAGGCAGCAGCATGGGTCAGGTGCGGAGGCGAGAGAGAGCGATGATGGCAGCAGAAAAAAAGACATTCTGAAGGAAAGTCAAAGTTGTTTAAAAAAGAAAAAGGGCACTTTTAGCATGCAAGGTTGGGATTAAGTACAATATAAAGGACTTCAACAGAGATAAAGGAATGCAGGATAGGGAGAGGAATGAGACAGAAAGAGGAGAGAATGGAAAAAGGTGACTGCACCACTGTATGACCTCAGAGAAAGGGGAGAGACTGAATGAAGTGTGTGTTTGGTGTGTATGTGGATCCATGTGTCAGTGATTTATCCTGACGTCTTCCTCAGGATTTCTTCACCGCTCTCGCTCTCACATTCTTGCTGTTGCTTGGTTCCTAAATTTATGACCTGCATTTTACTGGAGAAAAGAGGTGAGAGACGCCAGGGAAGAGGAGGGATGGGGGAGTGGAGAAGGAGAGAGGGGTTGAAGACGGGGAAGGAAAATCAACTTAAGAAGCAGGAAATATGCGATGTTCAGCTATCGGATAGCATTGGTAAAGGAAGCGCTATTAAAGCCGTTGGGCGCTATGAATGCCCTCCCCAGATCTTTACCCTAAACGTAACCTCACCAAACCCATACCTATATCCTTAACTCAAATTAAATGAATTAAACTACACTAAATCCATGTCTAAACTAGCTATAACCATGCAATTCCCCCAAACTATCAAATGGCATAGATCGTTGGAGGTCTGAGTATAATAGTGATCGTTATATGTTTAATATTGATTGGTTATTATAGTGTGGTTATGACGTCTGAGATATGACGTTGAAAGAAGTGCCATTCATGCTTGCGGTTTCTATTCTTGAGGCCAACTCTACATGGACGAATAGATCCTAGAATGTTGCTTTAACACAGTGTTTCTCAAATGGGGGTATGTGTACCCCTAGGTGTACACAGAGGTAGCCTACTACAGGGGGTACGTGAGAGAAAATGATAGACTTTGTGTGAACCTGATGATCTGTAAAGTGTTGAACCACTAATTGCAACTCTTTCACTCCATTTCTTATTTGTAAAGGTGGGTTATCAAATCATCCAAAGCATCATATTAGGCGTGGTTTTGTGTTCTCAAAATATTGAGAAGACAAAACCTCTCTCTCTCTCTCTCTCTCTCTTTCTCTCTCACACCACTTACAGAGTTTCACTGTGCAGAAAAGATTACTCTCGAGTTGAACTAGAAGATAGATGGCTAGATGGATTGATGGATGTAGGGGCTCCTTCTCTTCTCCTCCTCCACCAAACCCATTCTCCATCTTTCCCTCTCCGCACAGAGTTTCTGTGTTCCATCTCTCTCAACCCCCATACTCTCTGTCGATTACCAGTTGTTAATCCACAGGGTCTAGCCTTCCCCTTGGCTTCTGAGCTCAGCAATGTCCACACTAATCCTTTCTCAGCGATACACACACACACACACACACACACACACACACACACACACACACACACACACACACACACACACACACACACACACACACACACACACACACACACACACACACACACACAGAGCTAATCTCATGCTTATGCACTCCCACCACAGCACCACCATACTCAGGCAAACTCCCACCTAAACACTCAAAACACACGGCCGCCTGCGTACGACAGCCTCTTCTGTCCTTACAACTGATATTGCGCATGTATCGACCACTCCCCTACACAGTAGAGCTCATTTTAGCGCCCCTCACATGCTACTTAGTACTTTCTCTCTTCTAGTACACACAGATTTCCCCGCTGGTTTCCGCTCCTCACGGACCAGCTTACCGCTGACCAAATCAACACTGTACATTTCTGCCCTGGTGGTGCTGCTTAAGGTGGCCTAAATTACAGTTTGAAAAGGCCAGAGCAGAGCGTCTCTACAATATGTCATCTTGATGATGTCAGTTAAAGACCAAGGCGGTTAAAGCCAGGGATTAGGTATGTGAATTTGAGCAAAATGAAAACCCCTCCAAATGCTCCCTCTCGTGTTGGAATTGGTACACATCAAACATTCCTCTCACTATAGGATGTACAAGGTTTATATTTGAATTTTGATCATTTAGTTTGGCTGGCGCTTGCATCCAGAATGACTTACAATGAGTGAGAGGGGCTCACGTAGCCTACGTATGAAATAAAGGACTTATATGACCTTTCACGTACAGTGGTGGGGCCTCTTGAATCAGTTATTTTCTTATTCTTTGAAACCAAGAGATGGCTGGTCTGTTAATGATAGTGTGGAAAACACAGCCCTCTACTGTCATGTATTCACTTTGAACTGTGCTCAAGTTTCATGCAAGACACGCCAAGTGCACCCCAACTTGGTCTGATATTCTTTAAAGCATATTTCAATATATTTTTCTCCTCACCTGGCCTGGATTACCTACATGAGAATTTAACTGCATTCTCTTATCTGAGCTTGGGGGTGTAGCTTGGTCCCAAGGCTGTGGAACATCTGGCAAATTATCTACTTTACAGATGCTAACCTATGCTAACACGTTGAGCTAACCACATCACTAGCAACCCTCAGCCAGCTTGCTGCATGTCATGGAGTGCTCTGGCTTTTATGGTGCACAAGCTCAGCACAGCACCTGAAACCTATTAGACTCTGTCAGAGAGATTTAAGCCTTTTATCAATAAGGTACTCACCTTTTCCATTCCCCTTCTCCTATTTTTTATCTATTCATCTCTGGAGTCTCACTCACTTTCCTTTGCAGAATCAGAATCAAGACTTTTTTTTATTTTGCAGCAAACGGTCCAGGCCATCAGAGTCAAGATGTATTGACATAGTATGCATATGTATATATATCAAATCTGTCTTAAATGTTTTGTATTCTTGATTCTCTCTTTCTTATATTGATAAATGTTATATGAAAGGGCCTTGTTGACATGTACCTGAGACAGGACAACAGAGACAAACAAAAGCCTCGATACCGTTGTGTTGTCATTGGCTGAGACAGACAGAGGACAGAGTCAGTCAGCGCCCAGTCAGATGTACAGATAGAAGAAGATGAGTGGACACTTGTTGCCTTGAGGACTCCAGAGACGTTGCCACGGGATTCATGCCTGTCAACACACAGAGGAGAGAACGAGTGGGGGGAGGGGGGCAGGGGTGCTAACAGCTGCACCTTTTATTGTTTTGTGGTTTTCTTTTGTGCGCTCCAAAGCCAACCTACCAGGCAACTTTGGTTTAACTTCCACTTGTCCCTTTTGTCTAACCCGACACCCCACACCCATACCCCCCATCGTGTTGAGTTGTAAAGTGCTAAAAAGGAAGGGAGCGTGTCGTCTGCGATGGGATGTGCATGCTTTCGTGAGTGTGTGTGTGTGTGTGTGTGTGTGTGTGTGGGGGGGGGGGTCTGTTGCTCAGGGACAGACTTCTCTATACGTGACAATGGAGGGCTGTCGGGGTGATGAATGAGGGGCAAGAAGCCCCGCCGATGAGCCCACCGCCAGTGCTCCCTGGACAGGCCAAGAGGAGTCGCCTGGCCCACCAGAAGATGGATGGAGATGTTTTTTTGGGGGGAGGGGGACAAAAAAAGGTAGAAAAACACCTAAATGGATCACTAAAAGAATGGCCCTGCTGTGCCTTTCAGTATAGCAGTGGTTTAAACAGCCAGTGAGGTGTCAGGGTTATCTAAGGTTGAGCTGGAGATTGGGTGCTGGCCGCTGGGTCAGTTTAGGGTTGAGGGGTGTTGAGGGGTGTGGTAGGTGGGCAAGCCTGACCTTCCCTGTAAACTATCAATCTCTCTCTCACACACACACACACACACACACACACACACACACACACACACACACACACACACACACACACACACACACACACACACACACACACACACACACACACACACACACGTTATCCTGCCTTATTCTTATTTGCATTGGATTTTGCATTTGAATACAGACGACACTGTGAGGCCACTGTTTCCCTGACTACCATGAAAGGCAAGATCATCTGTCTTCTAGTCTATCACCTCCACCAATTACTGTGTGTGTGCATACAATGGCGCGTGTGTGTGTGTGTGTGTGTGTGTGTGTGTGTGTGTGTGTGTGTGTGTGTGTGTGTGTGTGTGTGTGTGTGTGTGTGTGTGTGTGTGTGTGTGTGTGTGTGTGTGTGTGTGTGTGTGTGTGTGTGTGTGTGTGTGCGCGCACACGAATGTGCTCGTGTTTGCCAAGTCAAGAGGTCGGACTTTTCCGACATTGTTGACGATGCTCCATCACATTCCTATCTTTCTGCATGTGTCTCACTGATAGTCGGTACTCTCATGCTGTCAACCAATGGCAAACCAGTATCCTGCATAATCAGACAAGGCAACCTGTATTTACATCTTTTTATTAGGCTGCCAGGGGCGCTTCATTGGATGTTTACCCGCCCGCGACATCCCATAATGGGCATTTACCCTAAATCCATGATCGGGCATGAAGGAAATTAATCAGATATTCCATAAAATTGTGTTTGCCTCCAATCAAAGGCAGTCCCCAGCCTAGGGATTGTGTAAGCCATACATTAAGCCTAATTCAAATTCATTTAAGGTCTCTCAGCTGCAAAACAGGCTGCAAATCGAATCCCTGCACAGAGGAAATTGCTTTAGCTGGCATCACTTAACATGCTTTACACAACGCGATGTACACACAGACCTGACGCAAAACACACGTGAACTACGCATGCATGTTCACGCGTGGACACACGCACACTGTGACGCGCACACATGCACACAGGTGATGTTCATCAATTGGTATTGGTACGTACACAAGCTCTATTATATACTGTCACAAACACACAAATGCGCTCACATTCTGCGACAAAACATGTGTACACAGTACACACACACACACACACACACACACACACACACACACACACACACACACACACACACACACACACACACACACTTTTGCACCTCTCTGGCTGTGTGTCATTCTCAATTGTAATCTGCCTGTAAACGAAGCCTTCCTCTCCGCTGGGCTTGACAGATAGTGATTGCAGCACAGCCAAACAGGCCTTCTCTTTCAATTACACTGATAACTGTCAATATGCATGCTTCCCATTGCCTTCAGAAGCTGCCTTCCCCAGCCAAGTTTGTTATTGCCTCTGCGCATCTCTGCCACTGGACCCCCCCCCCAAACACATACACCTGCACGCATGCACACACTCACTCACACACACACACACACACACACACACACACACACACACACACACACACACAGTACTCGTGCGCATTCACACACGCACACACACGCACACCTTTTCTCTGACAGCTACTTTGGCTTGCAAAACAACATCCTGCTTTGTCTTCATTCTTTTGAGTGTATGTGAGAAAAACAAACAACAACAAAAACCCTCCGTAACCAATAATGCAGACATTTTTGCTACTCCTCACTATTATTACTTCTGAAGACAGCTTCTCAAGCTCTCTTTCCTGCATGGTCTTGATGAGAACAAAACTCAACGTGGATCTGAGGCTGAAAACGTCAGTCTGTTTCCATTTTTCCATTGTATTTTGGCAACATGTTGCATTTATTAATGTTTAGTTGCAGCAGTCTTTAAATGAGGACATGGGGAAGGGGGGGTTAGAGCGGGCCGAGTGTTGTTAAGGTGGTAACCTTGCATATTGGTCTGAGACTATTAGCCTCTCATCCAGGGAGGCTTTCAGTGGGCCTGCCATTATTTAGCGGCTGTGGTAGCGAGCGGATGCCCTCCAGCTCCCAGAACACAGTTGATGTTAATGTGCTTTAATAACTAAATGCACTGTCCTACTTGCTTTACACTGCATTAATGGGCATGAAAGATGCATGAGCGCGTGGGTGTGTTTGTGTTTTGAAATGGCAGGAGCTTGTGCATGAAAGTGTCTGTGTATTTGTATGAGTGTCCGTGTATGAGTGTGTGTGTGTGTGTGTGTGTGTGTGTGTGTGTGTGTGTGTGTGTGTGTGTGTGTGTGTGTGTGTGTGTGTGTGTGTGTGTGCGTGTGCGCGTGCGTGCGTGCGTGCGTGTGAATGCTCCTTTCTGGTGGGATTGTTTTAAATGAGAGTGCGCATGACAGGAGTGGAGATAGGCCACAGTAAATTGGAAGAAATAAGGACTACATATGTTAAGGCAGATTACACACACACACACACACACACACACACACACACACACACACACACACACACACACACACACACACACACACACACACACAGTTTGTTTGGACATTTTGACAGCCACAGCCAATCATCTTCAATCACTCTGACAGCTGAGAGAGCTGAGTGTTTGCCACAGGGCAGCCAGCGAAGTACTTCCCCTAAAATGCTTAATAATAAAAAAAAAAGAAGACTTCATGTGTGTGTTTATATGTCTGCTCAGTAAAACGAGTATTAATTTGACAGTGCATCTTGATTGTACAACAAATACAATAAATTAAATTAGAGTTAAATAAACTCCACGTGTGAATATTCTTGCTCTATTTATCGTGCATGTGCACGTGTGTGTGTGTGTGTGTGTGTGTGTGTGTGTGTGTGTGTGTGTGTGTGTGTGTGTGTGCGTGCGTGCGTGCGTGCGTGCGTGCGTGTGTGTGCGTGTGCGTGCACGCGCACATGCTTGTGGGTGCCCTCTGTGCATGCTAGAGGACAGTGGCGCCGGCGCCTGTTTAATTAAAGGACACTGTGTCCCCCCACTATTCAGTCCAGCCAACAATTTTTTTTATTTTAACATTTTTAACATTCCCCCGCACCTCGCGACCACCGCGAGCGCGAGGCGAACCGAATTAACCGAAATAACCAAATTATCCCCCCAAAAATCAACAAACCCACCCAAAAAGAACCCGCGCGCACGCGGTCCACATGCGCACGCGCTTCGCGCGCGTGCATGTGTCCCTGACGTGTCCCCCCAGGTCATATTCCATTCCGGCACCTCTGCTAGAGGTGAGATGTGGAATGAATTAATCTCTCATTAATTTAATAATTACACTTTTGCCTGAAGCCAGCAGTTGGATTTGTCTGTTTTTTTTCCCCCAAGACATGACGCATAACATAGATTAACAGGCAGGTAGAATCAAACACAGGAGCTGCGTTCAGCTTTACTGAATGGCTATTTGTCCTTTAAAGCAGCAATCCAGATTTTTTTTTAAATGTATAAAATGTTATTGTAACCAATCTGTATATGGTCGAGTATGTTAATACAATGTAACTATCCCATCTACAGTGGGTTGAGGTGGTCTATACTCTTCCATTGAGAAATGTAGTCTGGTATCGGGTAGGGCACCTACTGGTTGACTGGTAGTACTGCCTGAAGGTTATAAGCAAATCTCCCCTGGCCAAGCAGGATTTGCCTCTTGGCTGGGTGATAGACATTTGTAGACTGGAGTTGTATCCTGCACAGGACATAAAAGTTATGTATTGCAGCTTTAAGCTTAGCAGAGGTAGCCTACATCAGTGAACACCTTCCCGACAAGCTAAGCCAGGAAAAAAAGAATGTTGCTTGTCATTTGCAGTGATATTTGATATTGCATTCCTCTGCATGCTTGATTGATTTGAATCAAATGCAGGGAATAAAATATCAGGGGACATCCAGCCCATCTCCCTTTCCCTGATTCTCTCGCTTCCACTTCATCAGACGCACGCACACACGCACACGCACACACACACACACACACACACACAGAAAGGCACCTTATCACCCTCACAGGAACACACACGTGTGCACAGGCACGGAATGTGCAAATATGCACAGAAAGGCATACAAACTACTATACTGTGTATTCACAGTAAAATCCTCAGTGTTAACTGAATTCAGAGAGTGTGAAAATGTACAATTTTCACGCTTTCATAAATGCACTCATAAGGGTCAATTTTATAGTCTCAGAGTTAAATAAACACTTATCATGTTTAGTGTGTAAAATGTTATGCAGTCGTCGTCCAAGTGGCAGATGCACCTGCCTGTCAGCAGTTGCATGACAACATCCTGGACAGTTCCCGCCTCCTACTGGTCTGATAAGCAGTGATGGAAGAAGTTCTCACATGTTTTGCTTAAATAAAAGTATCAATACTCAACTGCAATGTAGATTTACTCTGTTGCAAGTCAAAGTCTTGTATTAAAAATGTACTTGAGTCAAAGTACAAAAGTATTGGCATCAAAATATATTGAAAGTACCAAAGTAAAAGTACTCATTATGCAGAAATGTCCCATTTCAAGTTTTCTAAATGTATTCAAATCTTTTGAATCTTTTGAATATTCAGGCTATTTATATAGCCTGAACATATATATAGGGCTGAAGTGGTTAATCTATGTTTTGAAATAATAATACAAATCTACAAAATAACTAGTAACTAAAGTTTAGTATTTAATTTAGTGGAGTAAAAAGTACAATATTGTGTAGTGGAGTTCAAGTAAAAGTATTGAACATTGTAAATACTCAAGTAAAGTAAAACTAGCCTAACTCAACATTTTACTTAAGTCCAGTACTTAGTTACTTTACACCAGTATACTCCACAGCCCATGTGACCTGGCACAATCTCATAGCAAACTTGAAAACATCCTGCTTCAAAGGAAAACTTTGCAGATTTTCAATCTAAATCCCATTATTCTGAGATCAATTCTGAGATCAACCATTATTCTGAGATCAACATCAATGTTGATGTTGTGAAACATCTATTTAGCTGTGGTTGTAAAGAAGCGGTGTACTAATGTACTAAACCGGTTACACACCTTGACCATTGATATGCTGCCATGGCCATTCCTGTGCTCATTCGTGCTGCACCATTATCCTTACGATTCCTTGGAGTTTACGTTCAAACCAGCAAGCATGCGTGTGATTGGATGGGTGGCCGACGATACGAATGATGTTTTTGTCTGGCTTTTCAAATTGCTCCATGATTGACCAAATAGCCCCTCGGGATGAACTGGTCAATCTTAAAGACATGGTTGTGGGGAATAATAAAACAAAGCAACCCTGATTCTCAATTATCGGAGAGCATTGTCCCTATATTCTCATCACATAATAGATAATCCACATCCTTCTACATGTCTGTCAGATCCATATTTTTAAGTTGGGGAGTATCTCCTGCCTGCAAGGTCACTGGTGCTGACCAGAACACGCTTTGAATACTAACACGTCCTTGTTTTTTTCAAGGGCTTCCATTTGCATTGCGATTCCAGATTTGATCAGCTTGCTTGGCGATTGTCATGCCCAGGGCATCACTTCGTCTTTGGCAGGAGAGGGAGTGACATGGCAAAACTGTTATTGCTCGACACTCCCTCCCCCTCCAACCTCCTTGCTCTTTTTGGGGGAGAACATGCTCATTAGAACCCTGATTGTGTAACATCTTGTAGATGCTCAATTAACAGAAAGTAACCAAAACAATCATGATTTTAAGTTTCACAATCATGTAACCGGGAAACTTAGCTATTAATTCAAACATTTTGCCCTTGCCCTCGTCTCTTCGTCATTACATGAGGGTTGAGAACCTAATGTACAACCTGCAGCTCCCCATCAGGCTCAATAAAAGCACCTCCTTTCGTCCTTACATAGCCTACAGTTTGACCAACATATGGTACTGAAAAGCACAATGAGCAACTGAGAGATTAGAAATATTATATTGTATAGTAAAATAATCTTTTTCCAACCAAACAAGACATAAAAAGTCATCATAATCAATAATTGTGATTTTTAATGCTATGATTATGATTACAATCGTCATAATCATGCAGGTCTAGCATCTTGGCATAAGGTGCTGTTCCATAATACTGCCAGTCTCCCCGACTGGCCAGTGTTAGCCAACAGTGTAAAATAATTATGCTTCTTGCTCTCATTAGCATTGCCTCAGGGGTGCTGGACGGGCACCGTCTGACTCTCTGTTTTTCATCACATGCAAAGTTGATAACTGAGAATCAACTATGCAGCACATTGAGCAAACTCAATGTGACTACAGGGCAAAATGTTTCCAAACAAAATGAAAAGATGGGGGGGAAAAACATTTCTTTGAACTCTTTATTTGATTGTCTCCTTTTTTCTCTTCGCTTAATTGTCTACCAGTTTACAAATGTTAAACTGTGCGTGCGTATGTGTGTGCATGCCACAGTGAGTGAGTGCATGCCACAGTGAGTGAGTGAGTGAGTGAGTGAGTGAGAGAGTGAGTGAGAGAGTGAGTGAGAGACGGACGGACGGACGGACGGACGGACAGACAGACAGAGAGACATTGCTCTTTATGTGCATGTGAGTCAGATCCAGACATAAATGGTGTCTGTGCCATTGTTTCTTTTCTCAGCATTAGAGAAGTGGTTGCTGCTCAACCTGTCCTGATAAATGAATGTCCCCATTGTCTTCTATAGTCTGTAGATAAGCATTGGCATGCTACCACCACCAGTCCAAGCTTTAGTTCCCACCACCTAAAGCCCTATTTTCAGACCTTTTCAAAATGTTATAAATGTTTTCTTAAATAACTAACTTGAATAACTGATCTTCAAGCGTGTACAACGTGTCACAGATAGCCTATTATCTTTCTTTCTTTTGAAAGTTCTCCCTTATAATGACATGCCCAAAATAGGGACACCAGGTTTTGAGTGGTTAATTCATAATAACTATAATTTGTTCCTAGGCATGAGATATTCCATTAGCTGGCATTTCAAGGTGAGACATATTCGAGCAAATAAAATCCATTGAATAGATGCGATCACGTAAGGTCCAATTACATGAAACCTATTTTTTTGTGCTCATGCATTTCCACAAACAATGTAGAGAAAAAGCTAATCAGGTGCCAACTTCAGCTGTCTGAGCTGGCAAACACAAGGCCAAATGTATTGAATGATTTTGTTCATTAACCCCCCTAAAATGAACAGGGCAACATTTAATAACATGATGACCTCAGAAACGTGTGGTGGCTGTACAACAGCATTGTGAAATGAAATCAACCCATGTATTGGAGCGCCGGCGGCTCTTAAACCTCCTAAGCTGCAAACTACCTCAAACACTCCGAGCCCAGTGGCCCTGCATCATGTTCGTAGGTCAATACGAGATACGCAATAATGCTGATGGAATGTCATTTTAATGCAGCTTTTGTTTGCTGTTCTCTGTCATGGGAGTGCCATTGTTGTGATGTACAGGCGGGTCTGCGCGGTAATGCAGGCTGTTACGGCGGACGTTGGCGTTTGTTAGAGGTTGGACCGGCTTAATTTGCGTCCCTGCCTCGGGAGAGTTATAACAAATGCATATCGCCGCTGTCGGGTGGAAACCTTGTACAGTACTGTATGTCCAAAACCCTTACTTTTCAGGAAATGGGAAAGAGAATGGATCCAGTAGTTGGTTATTATTTAGTCACACGCTCTTGTTTATACTTTTCATGGGGTCAGTATTTATAAAACCCACAGACAGACTCAACCACTTTCAATTTCACTTCCAAATTATTGCTAAAATAGCAAAAACAGCAGATCTACAAGCTCGCGAGTTACAATGTGTCGCGGCGCTTTAGATCGGACTTGTAGATCGGCTAATTTTGCTACTTTTGTGTGACACTCTTATGATAAAGTAGGCAGTAGTGCCTTAATTTATGGGATAAAAAAAACTGAACTTAAGTTGAAATATGGAGATACAAGGTTTCAGCAACAACATAATTCAAGGTATGATATTGTGTATAAATCCATGCGTGGCGATGTGTATACGGAACACGGCTGATAAACACTCCTTGGTCGGCAATAGGGCACGATATTATGCCAAGGCAAAATGTGCATTGACACACATTTGCGTGCACACACACAATGTAGAGGAGTGAGGAGGATTTATGGAGTAAGTGTGAGCCGGGAACATTTCTGAAATGCTTCTTGTCGGCCTTATCATTTAGGTGTATTATGAGTCGGTGTGTGGTGGCCAGAGATGTGTGAATCACTGCCACACGCACGCAAACACACGCACACGCACACACACACACACACACACACACACACACACACACACACACACACACACACACACACACACACACACACACACACACACACACCATATAAGCACAGTCCGTTTTCTGAGGCGCTCACACAGACGCGCTATCATTGCAGTCACAGGCAACTTTTGCCAATTTGGCGCTCAGTTACTTTACAGCAAGGTCCATGTCCCTGAGTCAGAACAGCAAAACCATCTGCCTGACTTTCACCAGCCCTGAAACTCTGCGCTCTGATTCGTACAAATTTGCGTGTGCTAGTACGGTGTTTGCCTTAACAACAATCCATCACACACACACACACACACACACACACACACACACACACACACACACACACACACACACACACACACACACACACACACACACACACACAAACATTAAGACAGAATAGACAGAATTATGACAGAATAGAAACACAAACACCTCCGAGCTTGACTGCTAGACAAGATGGAGCGCAGTGCGAGACTGAAGAATGAACGAAACAATATTTTTAAATAGTGTGCGGTTAAAATCTGGGACCCAGCTGTTGGTTCTTAAGAACACTGAAGTCAAGGATAACAGAGACTGAAATGAATAGCTGTAGAAGCTTACATATTACAATAAGTTTCTACACATTATTATTAAGTGGTATTTGGAGTGTCATCATCTGCATATCAATATAACAACATACACAGTAAGATCCTAAGAGCTAATTTAACCATTACGGTATATACAGGTATAATGTAAATTCTAAGGCGATCCATTTAAATGATAAAACAATACAAAATGTTTGTTCGATTCTGGTTCAGGATCTGTTTGCTCTCAAGCCTGAGTTGTGTGTTAGTGTTGCATATCTAAAATAACATATCAACCATCTCACAATGCATCGTGCTGGGTTGTGAGCTTGTAGATTTGCTATTTTTGGTGCACGATACTGGCACGTAAACAAGTATAAATCAGGCATTACCTTCCTGTCACTCTTCACTGTCTTGTCCCAATAAACCACACATACCATAACGATAACCTGAAACGAACAAGAGTTATGTGAATGTGTGTTTGGTAGATTTATCATCGCGTAGAAGCAAACACATATGAATCAAGTGCACACTGCCTCGCAAAACACAATTTATGCTCTCAAGGACTGTTAGGGTAAAAAACTGTGGAGCTCACATTGCAGAGTATCAGTATTTAGTATGTTTGTGAGACGGCAGATGCAAAATGCAGTGTTCTGTAGGTCATACAATGTATGGTTTGTATTTCCATTGATCAATATACCCAAAATAGCTCACTCAGCGTTGCCACTAGTTGTGCCCTGTGTCCCAGTGTTGTTATGCTGTAGACTGTACAGTCGGACTCCACAGTCTCTACAGTGTAGAGAATGCCTGAGAAGAGATGCTTTATGACGTGTGGTTTCTGCTGAATCCTGAAAGAGGGTCAGTGCAGATTGACTGTAAGCTGACTGCTAAGTGTGTGGTGGTGGAGTTAGGCTGATATATCACATGCACAGATGGCCGTGTGTGTGTGTGTGTGTGTGTGTGTGTGTGTGTGTGTGTGTGTGTGTGTGTGTGTGTGTGTGTGTGTGTGTGTGTGTGTGTGTGTGTGTGTTGTGTGTTGTGCGTTGTGCGTTTGAGAGCATCTGCACACAGCATTCATTGTGATTTAATGTAATAGTGGTGTGGTCAGCAGCTGCTATAGTACTTCCTGATATGGAAGCCATGGGGAAGAAATTGTAAATTACAGCGATACTGTAGATATCTCTCCAACAATGGAGACTGTGTGTATGAGTGAATATACCTCCGTATTAGTGTGGTGGGTGGGTGGGTGGGTGTGTGTGTGTGTGTGTGTGTGTGTGTGTGTGTGTGTGTGTGTGTGTGTGTGTGTGTGTGTGTGTGTGTGTGTGTGTGTGCTCGCGTGTGTTCATGTGTGGGACTGGTGTGATTATGATTTAATAATTCAATGTCTGCCATTTTAACACTTCCTCCTTAATTGTGGGTGCCTTGTTTCTAAGAATAAAAACAAATGAAAATTGCCTCCACGGTGAGGGACCAGCTGGCTATATGGCGCAGGAAGATACGCTGTTCCCTTTAGAAAGCCACATTGGCACATTGATAGATGAATCACCCCTTCGGCAAGATGGATAAAAAAAGACAAAGTGAGGGATAGCGAGAAATTGAGAGAGAGAGAGAGAGAGAGGCGAAACAGTGGTGGGAGGTGGGAAAAAATATGTTGGGTGAAAAGGGGAGTAGATTGAAGAACATTTATATGAGTCATGTAGAAAGTAGAGGGGAGTTGGAGGGTTGCATCATGTGTATACTGTCACCGTGCCCCCACTGCAGCTGACAAAATCACACTTTGGAAGTGGAACAATTCTTGTGTTTTTGTGCATGTTTTTGCGTGTTTGTCATAAGATCATAATTATTTATTTTATAAAAACGGCAATAAATTGCAGATCTACAAGATCACAGCAAATGAAAAAGTAGGTTTAAGTGGTTAATCTTTTCAATTAAACAAGTAGTTTTTTATAAAACCTTTCACTTGTATATTTTATGTGGTTTTTTTTGGACAATTTATCTCAATTTGTTGCGAGTGTCTGTCCCCGACACCAGTGCCTAAATGACGCAGGCATTAGAAATTCACCGGAAATGTATTTATGTATTTTAAACTTGATACATACAATATCTGAAAATTGCTTTCCACAATAACTGCAGCGCTAGGATGCTGCAGCATTCATTTTGGATGGTACATCCATTATTTTGTTTCAAATCAATTCTACTGAAAGTGACAGTTCTAACAGTCAATGGAGGCTACTGGAGGTGTTGCCAGAAACGTACACGGATGTTATACAGTAAGACTCTAAATTAAAACTTAAAATTATAAAATGCAATTCTAAATGGAAGGGACTTTGCAGATCTGAGGCCCTTGCACCTGTACCCATCCTCCAAATCCCACCAACATCAGCCGACTCTGAGCGCAACTGGTATTTAATACATTTAATGTATTAATAGAAATGTTTGCATTGCTTATGACAAAACAAAATGTTAATATTTATGTCTGTATATGACAATTAGTTCACATGAAAAGTATCCAAGATTGTATATTCCCAGAACCCTGCAGCCCAATTCAACCCAGTTAACGCGTGCATCCGTGAAAAGCCCCATTACACCTCGCGCGCGCGCCGGATAGAAGATCTCACAAGCTCACAATGTGTTGCACACACTGTGAGCTTGTAGATCTGCTATTTTCGGCGCGCGACACTGGCGGTCAACTAAGTATACATCAGGCATTAAGTCAAACAGTTCACTGCAGAAAGCACTAACAAGCGCGGAACAGATGGTGTGCAGCTATATAGCAGCGCATTACCGTGGGTTACTCCCACTCCAGTAACATTGGATTAAACTCTCTGCGATATGAGAGCCAACCGTCTACGCATCGCCGTACCAAAGGCAGGCTTCTGTTCTGAAGTCTGCAGGGTAGCTATGCCATGTGGGTGGAGTGCAACGTCCGCACCATCGTCTGCCAGCATTTTGTACACTGCGCAAGACAGGCGAAGGCGGAAATACTTTCGACATGGGAGTGTTTAAAAACGGTCTTGTTTTAACCTCTCCTTTAACAGTTACTTCTTTTAAGCAAAGAAGCACCTGACAATCTCTATGAGCTTGTATGTCAGCTGAAGTATAAAATACGGCTTAACTGGTTATGCATATTTTGTAGTAATACGTTTATAAGTAATACGTTTTCAAATAATTGTAGTGGAGTAAAAAGTACAGCATTTGCCTTTGTAATGCGTAGACGTATACATTATTGAAAAATACACATATTCAGGTAATGTAAGCGTACCTCAGAATTACAGTACAGTACTTGAGTAAATGTGCTTAGTTACTTTCCACCACTGCATATTCATAATTGATCTGTGTAGATGGATGAAAGGGGTTTAGGAGTTTAGGTGTCCTGACCTGAACTGGGCCAAGCCTAGCCTCGGGTTGTGGTTGAGTGAGCAGGAACCCTCCCACCAGTGGGTTTGATATGAGAATGGATGAGAACGGATGTCTAACCCAACACCTCCCCCTGTTTATTCTCTTGCGCGCTCTCTCTCTCTCGCGCTCTCTCTCTCTCTCTCTCTCTCTCTCTCTCTCTCTCTCTCTCTCTCTCTCTCTCTCTCTCTCTCTCTCTCTCTCTCTCTCTCTCTCTCTCACAGACAGACAGACACACACACACTCTCTCCATCCTCACGTAGTGTTTTTTATTTTTCTCTTCTCCATTAGTTCACAAATGGCCTGCATGTAGCAGAGGCTGCTATCTTCTGATCAAGACATTTCTACTCTGAAAACGAATAGCGACCTCCTAGGCCATCAGCTGTTTCTCTCTGGCCTGTAATTAGCACAAGGGCACTCTACTGCACAGTAAACTCTTCAGTGTTAATGTAATCCTATTTTATATTGTATAATATTGAATATTGTATTCTCACCTAGAAATGCACCCACATGGACAATTTCATTTTTTTTAAAACCAAGGGTTCAATTAAAACAGGATTTTACTGTGTGTGTGTGTGTGTGTGTGTGTGTGTGTGTGTGTGTGTGTGTGTGTGTGTGTGTGTCTCTAGCCATAGTTGCACATCCCAAAAGTCACCACCCACTTACTACATCACCAGCAACCAACTTTATTTGTAGCATAGAATATGGATTCCAAATGGTGTGTTTAACAGCTGCTGTGGTGTCTGGCAGAGGAGACAAACTTAACCGGCCATTTAGCAGCATTTGCCGGAAAAAAATGCTATTTTCCCACAATGCACTGCTCCTTCCTAGCTACAATAGAGAATGTGATTACACCCACACACACACGCCAGGTACAGTACATAATGCAATTACTCACACAAGACACACACACACACACACACACACACACACACACACACACACACACACACACACACACACACACACACACACACAGACGTGCGCACACAGCCAGACGTACACAAACAGCATCCTGTAGAGCTCATTTCACAGGTATTAAGCCTTGTTGTTTCCATAGGAGCTGAGACAAACAGCAGCATCAGGGTGAGATGCGAGGCACGGAGACGTGACAGACAGGGGGCGAGCGCGTGTCAAGTTAAAATTAATATTTGCTTGTCTTGGAACAATGTTTTACATCACGTTGTTCTACATGTCATGACCTTGTTTGGAAGAGGAATGCATGAACAAATCAGCTGGCATGGGCGAGGGAGGATAATGGTGTGATGGATTTAATGAAGCTATGGACAGGAAGTGTATATAACCAGTACAGTATATACTATGTATCTTCCTGAAGGCCTCAATATGTCTGTTGGCCAAGTGGGATTCCCTTTACAGTTACGGTTTCCCAAGTAAGAATGCATGAGCTGACATATGTACATTAACGGCCCTAATGGTGGAATTATGTTGTGGGAGGAGCAGGGATTACATACATTAACCCTAATAGCATACTGTAGGTGCCGTGGCTTTGCAGTGGCAGAGATAACTCCTATATACGGCTCAACCCCATTTGGATGTGAATAGCCTAATTCTGTGTTACAGCTGTGATGTATACGCCTTGAGGATACCTAGTAGCAGAGATAAGAATGTTATGCATTGCTGGCCTAGTCGCACAGCCAAAGTGGGACTTTCAACCCCCCCCTCCACACACACACACACACACACACACACACACACACACACACACACACACACACACACACACACACACTTTCCACCACCCCCTCCTCCTCCCCCTGCTGGGTTGCTTGGAGAGGAGGAGGAGATGAGACAAGGGGCTGGCAGCGCGCCCGCTCTTTTTCAATAAACTCCTCCAGGGGGGCAAAGCTAGCGTTCGCAGCGCCGGCAAGTTCCGTTTTGGCTTTCGTGTTGCGGCCCCCCGATCCAAATGAAACGCGACTGTCAGTGCCGCAAACCGAATCATGACAGGTGGAGGCAGTGGCATGTGGCAGACAGCCCCGCACACTGCTGTTCCTCAAACAAAGTCCTTACATCCAGTACAGACAAGGACCACACGCACACACGCACACATAAAGCTGAGAACATCTGCACTGTTACAACACATAGAGGAGAGATCGTATTTAATTTTTGTGTGCACGTGAACTCATGTGCATGCATGCATGCACACACAATATGTGCAGGCATGCACGCACACATGCACACGCACGCACGCACACACACGCACACGCACACAGACACTATCACATTTTTTACCTGGAATTCTTTGCTGCAGTCCTGAGCTCCATGGCCCATTGAGGTGCAACTAACATGCTATTACATATGCCTTTGTATCCATCTATCACCATACAACTAGCTACTGCAGCTCAGTGAGGAGAGGGAAGGTGGAATAGGGATGTGCGTGCGTGCGTGCGTGCGTGCGTGCGTGCGTGCGTGCGTGCGTGTGTGCGTGCGTGCGTGCGTGCGTGCGTGCGTGTGTGTATGTACGGTTGCACACTGTGAAGCAGATCTCTCTACTTTGTGCCCAACTAATCCACAACTTATTTTGGTTTTAATGGAATGTATCTCTCCAGAGGGAGTCGATCCACTCTACAAAAGCAACTTGACTGTAGGCAAAACAACATTGATTATTGAAGAAAAGACAACAACTCCTTTTGAATGAACCTGGGCCTTTTGCTCTGATTCATATTACACAAAATGAACTCTGGGAGTTGACAGGATGACTTTAATAAGTCCTGTGTGACTCTGCCTATCTCCCCCTCTCTCCAAGGAATGATTTCAGATTGATACACGGGGAGGGCGAATGCGTGCAGAGATATTATTATGTGAGTATTGCATTCGCTGGAACAGAGGAGGAAATCACTTTTTGACCTTCACGCAATAATCAGAAACCGCAGCAAAAACAAAGTAAAACGCATGCCCTGCAGCCAAAACCCTCCTCATTTTCCTCTCTCTCTCTCAGACACACACACCCAAGGAATCCCTTTTCTAATCTGACAGCTAGAGAGAGAACCCAACTATCTCTCTCCTCCGCAACCTCTTCTCTTCTTTTCTCTCTGTCCCTCCACGCGTGAGCGAGGAGACAGGCAGAGAGCGTGCGAGAGGCAGAAGTTATTGGCTTGTGAAATTACAAAATAATGAGGCGAAAACGAAAGCCGCGCGCTCTTTGTTTTGGCTTCCCGCACACATCTGATAAGACCCACGTGCACCGACTCAGAGAGAGA
>NC_137622.1:19626414-19628914 GCF_963280865.1 Gymnoscopelus braueri
GTGGGCACTGGCCCGCTTATAGCAGCCTTGCCTGCCTTGTTTTCAAGTGATGTAAAAGGGCATTCATGTAAAACCATTCTTGATTCAGCTGAGAGTGAAACAAAACGAGTGCTCCCACTCCCTCCGGCCCATCCAATCTAGAACTAACCGCCTCAGAGCATTCTGACGGGCCACTCTCTGGTGGGTGTCAACATGCTTGCTTGCTTTTTTATCCACAGTTACCAGTCTGTTGGGAAATGTCGATATTTCCCTTTTTTCTTACTCCATTTTTCTTACATATGATTGTAAAGCCTATGTATGCACAGTCTCTAGACTATATATAGCCTACACATATATACCAGTCCAGCGGTCATTGTGTGCTCAGCTGAGAGCTGGTATCCTGCCTCTTCTCAGCTGTGCCAGAAGAGATTAGCATATGCAATGTATGTGATCTGAAACATGTTGAAAATGATTTTAATTAAACGTTATGATGATTTGAGGGTTCCTTTATTTGGTTCCTTTTATTTTGCAAAATGTAATGCAAAAATAAAAACCTGAGCTATTCTGGGAAGATGATGGCCAGATGTTGGAATGGTTGTTTAAGACGTTAGTTTCTACTATAGCCTGGAGTAGAAGGCAATCCCAGCTTGTCCATGTAGGTTCATGTCGGGTCTCCTGTCAAGATGTGAATTAACAGACCCATTTGTAAGGGTGCTGTGTTTTAGGTTGTATTATTAATTTGCCCTATATGTAGTTGGATGTTTTAGTTGGTTATTTGTTTGAATCAGCATGTTGGTTCATTGTTTGTTAAATGAAATGGAAAAGTCTAACACAGGCATTCACTTTTGCCTGAGCTTACCTGAGCTTATGTTGCTTGCCATACAGTTGCTCTATACTCATTCACTTCACATTTATGAAAGCTACTTCAAAGGTTTGTTAACAGTACTCGGGAGCTTCCATGCAGTTGTGGGGAGTCCATCAAGGCACAATAGTCGATCAGTAGACTTCTGTGTTTTCACGTCACCTTTTGTTATTGCCTGAGCTCGCTTTGAACCTCAATACACACAAAAAAGGTTGCCTGCTATCCACAACTTTTGCCCGATGGAAAACCAAAAAAAGTGAGTCACGTTAAGTCGGTGGTATGCCATGCAGAAAAGCCCATAAGTCCAAGATTAACCACATGAACCCTATAACGTGCCTTTTCTGTGCTTGGCATAATAGGCGAACATTCGGCGAGATCTACAAACTCACAAATTCAATGCGTTGTGAGTTTGTAAATCAGCTATTCTTTTCTATGAGTTGTTTAAAAAAAGGCATTTAAAAAGAATTTTCAAAAAAGGGAAAAAAACACGAGTGGACCATGTATAGACCCCTGAGGGACCCCGGTCCTCAAAGTAAGTGGTTAACCCAAAAAGGGCGACAAGAATGATGACAAAAAAGGGGGACGAGGAGAGAAATGAGGAGTAGAGGAAGGGAGTCACTGGACACAGGTGTAAAGAATAATATTAGGTGGGATGAAAAACAACAGGAGGAGAGAGAGGTGAATTGAATAGGGGGGAGATGAGCAGAGAGGGAAGCATGGTCTCTGTAGTTAGGAGCTAGAGGCAGGCAGAGCTGACAGTGACAAATACATCATCCACCATTCCTCCTAAAGATTCTCTCTCTGTCTTTCGTGCTCGCGCTCACTGCCTTTTTCTCTCTCCTCTCTGTTGCTCTTTTTCTCTTTTCTTTTGTCTTTAACCATTTCTTCGCCATCCGTGCAGTGTGTTTCCTCATGGCGTCCCAGCAGACGACTCCATACGGCGCTGCTCTTTATCAAAGCGATGGGGACACATTGGCGTGCCGTCGTGTATCACTTTGTGCATCTCATGGACGTTTTACTGTTCTTTTAACAAGGATCTGATCGTGCCTTTCGCACACGCGCATGCACACACGCACACACACATGGCCAAACCATGGTCTGAGTTGAAAAATGCACGCACACACAGGCTCGCTTTTGTTCTCCCTCGCCCTCTTCATAACACACACACACACACTTGCGCGTGCGTGCCCTGTGGGAGAAGTGTGATTTATGGCACTCCTCTGCGGTGATTGATGTGGCCTGACTAGGCCTTGGAAAGCCTGTAAACACCTCACTTCTCTCCTCTTGTCCTCCTCCCTCGCTTTCTCCCCTTCCACCCCTCATCCTCCTCTTCCGCCACCCACATCCCCGCTCCCTGCCTCCCTCCTCCTCCTCCTTTCATCCATCCATCCATCCCTCGTGTGACTTTTTTCTACCCTCTGTCATCATCACCCCCCCCCATGCTGCAGCTCTCTCCTTGGGACTCCATTTTCACTCTTTTTTTCTCCTTCTTTTTTTCACTCAACTCCGTCTCCATCTCTCCACTTCAATCCACTATCTTTTAGTTTTTTTGTTCTTGTCCCCTGGTCTATGAAAGCGGCACGTGTGGAGAGGTGATCAGACTCTGTCCTTGAAGCATCGCATTAGTTTTTGTCTGAAACGTCTGAAGTTCCTCTGGCT
>NC_137622.1:19633914-19641414 GCF_963280865.1 Gymnoscopelus braueri
AGGCTTTATGTAGGCTATAAAATAATTATTATTCTACCTACGCCATGCATGTACTGTATAGATGGAACCCGACCCATCATAACTTATAGCAGCAGCACTCCTGCTATGTTCTCTGTATTTTTTATATTGTAGTGGATTCATATTCTTTTACTAGGTTTGCGGCGAACTGACAAGTGACTGATTTGATTAAGTTAATAAATATCAGTTGAATTTTAGGAGGAAATATTCAAAATCTTTTTCAACTGAGATGAGCTTATGCTATTTATCTGGCTGTGTATTATACCAGTGTGGTGAGCCATTGGAGTGCATAGGGGAGTGTGTACCCATGTACCATATCAAATAATGTGCCTACAGTTGCAAAAGGATTGTGTATTTCTTTAGTAGATAGTGATAAAGATATTCCATGCACTCAGGATTATATTCAGAACTGCAGATATAGAGTGCACAGGTATAAAGCGTATCAGTGAGTTTCCGGAAGTAAGAATCCCATTCCTATTCTGCACAGAGGATTTTATCATTAGCCATAATATCGTAACCATACAAGGTACATAAATGTGTGAAATGATATGCCCCTGTAGGAACCACAAGCCCATATGAAATTAATCTAGTTTTTTTATTATTTTTATCCCACGATTTTGTAACCCTTATTTTTCACCCGGTGCCAATTTTCTAAGTGATCCTGGGCACTACACTCCCCTCACCAGCCTAGGGTGGCCAGGGCCGAGGTCATGCCTCCTTCAATGCATGAGAGCCAACTGACCTTCTTGTCACCTGACAGGGGAGAGTTTCCCTGGTTGGACGTAGCGCGTGGAAGGAACACGTTATTCCAACCAGTTCCCTTCCCCTCCATCAGGCGCCCCGGCTGTTATAGGGGAGGCGTTATAGTGACCAGGATTACTACATGTTTTGAGGGTATTAACTACCCTGAGAGACACGGGGAGAACATGCGAACTCCACACAGAGTGGGCCCTTTCGCCAACCCCACTTAGGGTATGGGCGCTGATGAAATTAATCTAGTTTTAAGAAAAGAAAGGTTTTATCGTGATGTCATGGATGGATGCCACTACCCACACTGGAGCTCGCTGTTAGCATGGATGTGTTTACCGCACCCGCACATGTCACAGTCAGTTGTTCGGTACTTACCAGTCATGCTATGCTTTATTTCTTTTTAGAGATAATGAGAAGAGAGTCCAAAGGGGTTAATATCACTACAAGTCAAGTACAATATCTCACAACATTATCATTAACAATACTACGTAAACACTGTAATAATCACAAAGGTTACATTTAAGAAGCGGCCTAAATTATCGTTAGGTAGGAAGTTGTTAATTGCCATTCGCAGTGGTTTATTGGATGAGTCCTTCTTTTAATCTTGAAATAATTATGTACACAGTTGTGTATCGGCTACAGAACCACGCACGCACGGACGCACGCACGCACACACACACACACACACACACACACACACACACACACACACACACACACAAATCTACACATTCATACATGTGCACAGACACATGTCATGCATTCACTACCCATCTCTTGGCAGCCTCGATGGCCATGATTGCAGATTGGACCGCAGAGTGAGTACAAACATACGCCCACGCTCCAAATTAAATGCAGACCCAGGTTGCCACGGCAACCAGATGTGGAGTAGTTTTTAATGCGACGTTTGGTTTGCTGTGGAAAGCCATTAGGGGGCTCTGTTATTTCCTAGGGGATTCCACAGCAATGCGAGAATCCCACAATCCACTGCTCTATACTGCCAAGGGGTTGTGTGCTTGTTTTAAGGGTTTGGCCAGAGCTATTAGCTAAGTGTGATTCACCCCACCCCCTCCCCACCCCCCACACACATACATGTGCGTGCGCACGCACGCACACACATCGCCACCATGACCCCCAACCCGACACACAACAACACACACAATCCCCCATCCATCTAATGCTTAGCGCTTGTGGTGAAACCCATTTGTCTGTGAAAAGGCCCTCGGAAATGGAGGGCAAAAGCCAGGTGAATGCCGCCCACCCCCACACACACACACACACACACCATCCTTCCAGCCTTCTCGTGCTGCTCTCCTCCCGCTCGACAACCTGTCTTTCCCTCTTATTCTTCACATCAAGTGGCTGCCATTTGCATTTGGCAAGAATGCCATCGCTTTCTGACGATCACACAGGGACAGACAGAGGGAGAGAGAGAGAGAGAGAGAGAGAGAGAGAGAGAGAGAGAGAGAGAGAGAGAGAGAGAGAGAGAGAGAGAGAGAGAGAGAGAGAGAGAGAGAGAGATTTTCAGACATGCACTGCATTATGAAAGTTTTGTATGAACGCAGCATTGCGGCTCAGTAGGATTGGACATGCAACAGACTTTATGCGGGAAGGACCCTTGCCTTGAGTTAAGTCTGGGTAATGTCCGATTGAGCCCAAAAGCGGTGATTGTCCGGTGAATTTACATTCAGAAGAATGGTCGTGTTGACGACGCTTCTATTGTTGACGAGTGGAGCCTCCCCTCCTCCCGAAGTGTTTGTAGAGATAGATACAGTAGTTAACTGAAATCCTGATGTTTGTTGGATTGGTGGGGTGTCCTACCCCCAAATATAATGTACGAGTTTTGCCATAATGAGACTGAATGGAAGCACTGCTTCCAGTTCCTCGCTCACAGAGCACAGAAGCAACAGATAAAGATGATTTATAGCTATACAACCCAAGGTTCTAGCCATGTTCAACATCACTGTAATGTGTCTGTCATTACCGCTGCTGCTTTTTGGTACCCAGCCAGAGTTATTGAGATAAGCTGTAGGACAGTCAACAAGCCCCCCCCCCCCCCCCCCCCGTACCCTCTGCATAATATGTCTATGCATTGTCATGTGGGGCTCCAGCTATCCGTTCTGCTTTAATTAGCAATCTATCTGATTTAAGTAGGTCGTCATAAATGCGGAACAAGACCTTGGTAGCCACGTGTGGATGTTTGGTGAATTAATAAAATAAACACCCACACACTCTTCATAATAAGTTTATGAGGTTCCCGTGTTTTGGACAAATGAAGTGACAGCAGTGATGAGGACGATGCATAACCACACTGACCCATTTCTTGGATTGAGCAGTGTGCTGTCTTATCACAAACAGAGGCATTTCTTCCCTAACTAACACTGAGTAACAGTGTTCAAGATTAGCAATGCTAATTTGAGTAACATGCCCGAGAGCTAAGCTTCAGGCTACATTAGCATTGCTAAGCTAGCGAGAACAATGGCGAGATCGAGCCGTGATATAAATGGCTTTGCACTTGGCTTTGCATTGGAGATGCTCACGGTTTCTGTCAATATAGGCCCTTGTATGTTCCAAGCATAATGTCACCTTCATGCCTGATACTTTAGTTGTGTGCCGGCCGGTGTTGCAAACCGAAAATCTGCAAGCTGATCTACAAGCAGATCTACAAGCTCACAATGTGTCACGCTGCTACGTCTGCACAGCCCGGACTGCACAGTTATCCTGCATCTAAATTTAGTCCCACCGTCGATCCTGGAGCAGTCCTTGTAAATGAAATACCGTTGAGCAGTCGATAAAATCGGCTTGTCTTCATGTGACATGTTGCCCAACCATTTGAACCTGATATCTCCATATTCCAGCTGTAGAGGAAGAAAGCACCAGCTGGCTACATATTATGTAAGATATATATCACACACGGTATAACCTTTTGTCATGGGATTTTTGTCTTGGGGGAGGGGGAGGAGGACACAAGTAAGAACCACATTTTCATTGTGGGTGCATAATTTTCCATTTTTGAGAAGTGTGAACCATTTTCAACCTGCGGTCCCTATTTTGAGAAATCATAAAAATAATAATAATGTGATACTTGTAGATTGGCTATTTTTGCTATTTGCTGTATGACAGTATATAGGGCTTAAGCGGTTAAAGATAAGGGTTTTAGATAATTTAGTGTACAAGGATGAAATTACCTACCTGGGCTCCATCTTGGAGTAACAAAAACGCCGAAAAAGTGATCAAAAATGTCAACCAAACAACACGCTATTTGTGGAGGATTGATCGTCTAGTCAGTAAGAATACTCTGAAGATTCTTGCAGGGGCCCTCATTCAAGGTCATTATGATTATGCATGCACTTCATGGTATCACAACACCTCCAAGGCCTTAAAAACAAACATCCCAAAACAAACTTGTAAGGCTACGTCTTGGCCTCAATCACAAAACCCATCTAACCCCTGCTCATTTTGCTAGGATTGGATGGCTTAGGGTTGAGGACAGAGTACAGCAACTTGCTATGGGCCTGGTCTTCAAGATACACCACAACATTGGGATCCCCCTGTATTTGTCAAAATACTTCCAAAATGTTAATGAAGTCCATGATCATAACACCAGAGGCAGCTCCACAAATCATGTTCAACCCAGATTTGGCTCAACTAAGGGAATGAACTCGTTCTCATGCTATTCATCAAAAATGTGGAATGCCCTACCAAAAGGAGTAAAGGAGTGTAAAACCCTACTCACTTTCAAAACTGCCCTAAAGATACACCTTCAGGAGGCTGCAATTCGAAAATGGCCCCTGTCTAAGTCTTAACCTACCCCCCCCCCCTCTTTCATTTTCTTCTTTTGTATATATTTTTTTCTCTCTTCATACCAGTAACCTGAAAGCTGATTGTATGACATTCTGTATAGTAGCGTGTATATCTGTCTGTCTCGTATATGTCATCATGATTTGTGTGCATGGGGTTCGCATCTTAAACAAGCCAAGTGCTTAATGAGTCTTCCAGTTTAGTAGACCTTGTATTGTGAATTTGTACTTCCATGTACTGTGATTCTCATGTCTTACTAAATAAAAGTACATCAATCAATCAAACCCACCATTTCAGTTGGTGTGGCCATGAATTAATCAGCCAGCCTGTCAGTCTCGCTTAATCTTTGATCCAGAATCAAGAATCATGATCACACATATGACAGTTGCAGCAATATTGCAAAAGACTGGAAATATCTTGATTAGATGGTATTTTGGACACAAAAACACCAGAATGAACATTGCACCCAACACAGCAGGATACTGAACTCAGCTGGATGTCCAATCAAACCTGCTGGCTCGCTGTAGTGATAGCAGGCTCTGAACAAAATCAGTAGACATCCATGGGTGTTTCACGGTTGCGAGGATGCTTTAGAAACGGAGTCACTTTGAAGGGGAGTCAATAGAATCACTTAAAGCATGCAGGATAGTGCAATTAGCATTTTAATTCAGAGTGCTTTCAATTTATAGATGAACCATATCACTAAGTGATAACAACCTTTTTCTTTTACTGTCGCTCAAAGGAGATTTTGACAATCAAAGTTGTTATTGTGGCATTCTAGCACTATGCTAATTGTCTCAGCTCAGGATCAGCATGCCTGGTGTTTCTGAAACAGGAAAATGTTTTTTCCCCCTTTATGTAAAGCTCTCATTTGGAGCCAAATGATGTGTTTACTAGTTTTCCATAGCCAGAGCTTCTGATTTCAGTTGTGTTTCCGTAAACAAGATAAGAAAGCCAGTCTTGCTGTGCTACCCAGGGGTAGTCATACCCCCCTCTCTCCATAGTTAACACAGCCACCCAACCTCTGGGTTTTTTTCTTCTCCAAAACAACACCTAATTAAATTACTTCTTCCTGAATAACAATTGCACTATCTGCTGTGGGTGTGAACATTCTAGCATGGCTGAAGGTGAGGTGTACTCAGCACAATGCGTTCCACGCCTCTTTGAACTTTGACCTCAATACTACTGCTATGAGAGACATCTGTCTTCGGCAGGGTCTCATTATCATTATGACTGTTGATTGCATGCTGTCACACTAGAGATTGTTAAGGGCCTGGCTAAGACCTAGGACGCCAATTAATGACTAGTGAGCATAGGAGTCAGAGTCAGGTGTGTGTGTGTGTGTGTGTGTGTGTGTGTGTGTGTGTGTGTGTGTGTGTGTGTGTGTGTGTGTGTGTGTGTGTGTGTGTGTGTGTGTGTGTGTGTGTGTGTGTGTGTGTGTGTGTGTGTGTGTGTGTGTGTGTGTGTGTGTGTGTGTGTGTGTGTGTATGTAAGGTTAAAAACCAGTTGTATCTCAAGCTGGAAGAAGACGGACGGACGGGAGAGAGCATCGCTCCTTAACATTGAGGGAACAAGATCCTTCATTTCCTTGACCACAAGATGGAGTGAGCAAAGACAAGCACAGGGAAGTACAGTTCAATACAAGATCTGTTCAGAGGATAAACCCAGGATTTAAACTCAAGAAAGCACTATGGCTTGTTTTCATTGGGGTCGTTATTGATGTTTTTGAAGTACTTTGACAGGTACATGGGTGTCTTTGTTGTGTAGTGTATCTTGTAGACCAGGCCCATTGCAAGCTGCTGTACTCCTACCCTGAGCCATCCCACCCTAGCAAAGTGAGCAGGGGTTAAATGACTTGTAGATATAAGGCCAAGCAGTATAGCCTGACCAGTAAAACCTCTTGATAACAATAATAGTCATGATAACGAGCCAAACAGGTGTAGAGAGGGACCAGTAGCCTTGCTAGAAAGTCATTTTTCGGCTGCTTTCTTTTGATGAGCTGCATGGATCTACTGTAGCCTATACTGCTACAGGGTTGCAGAGTCTGTCCTTGCTAACCTTCCCGTATGTGTCCTTAATGTCCACAGAGGCCAACAGATTACTCAGACATATGTTCCCCGAACCTCCACTAACCCATCCACCTTCACACACACACACACACACACACACACACACACACACACACACACACACACACACACACACACACACACACACAGCCACTGAGGTAACCCTACCCTGATGAGGCTATTGTAAAAGCCGGTCTGCCAGTCATGCATAATTTAGCTGGGAGGATGTAGCAGTAATTGTGAAGACATAAACATCTTGAGTTGAGATAATTGAGCAGTCGCTCGCTCTAATGGATGTCTGTTGGACACGGCCTTTCAGTGCACGTCCTCTGAATGACAGTTCTCTGGATGGAGATGGAGGGATGGATGGCAAGAGAGAGAGAGGAAGGGAGAGAGAGAGAGAGATGAAGAGATGGTGGGACTGGTTGGAAGGAGGGTGTGAGGTAATGTTCTCCACTGTGGTAGAAATGGAGGCAGTCTATCTTTTCACTGATATTCTTTCTCTGACAGCCATGTGCCTCTGCGGTGATGAATTGTCGCTGGGTGAAGGAAAGTCACACATATGGACACGCTTACTGTATGCACACACAGACATGTACAGCATGTATGTACACATATGCACAATATGCACACAGACATACGCACTGTACGTACACACATGCACACCAACATGGCTCCTCCTCCCATCCCATAACTGTGTAGCAGACCAGCTGGGCAAAACTGGTTCTGCCAGTTCTGAGCACTCTTTGACATCTTTAGTGTTTTGCCTGTGTGTGTGTGGTGTGTGTGTGTGTGTGTGTGTGTGTGTGTGTGTGTGTGTGTGTGTGTGTGTGTGTGTGTGTGTGTGTGTGTGTGTGTGTGA
>NC_137622.1:19643914-19656414 GCF_963280865.1 Gymnoscopelus braueri
TTGCGTGCGGTGTGTCAGCGTGCGTATGTGTTTGTGTTTGCGAGCAGTCACGTCTGTCCTGTTGAGTGTGTAGGAGTAATATCTGTGAGCACCTGTCAATGTCAACATGCATTTGTGCATTTTTGTATAAAGAGAGCACGAGGGCATGAGACCGTCTTTTGTGTGTGTGTCGTTGCAACACTGATACAGAGTCTGTATCAGTGTTTCTCTCCCTCTTGGTTTTTTCTCCTTTCATCACAGTCTTAACATGGATGAGACCTCTCTCTCTCTCTCTCTCTCTCTCTCTCTCTCTCTCTCTCTCTCTCTCTCTCTCTCTCTCTCTCTCTCTCTCTCTCTCTCTCTCTCTCTCACACA
This sequence comes from Gymnoscopelus braueri, assembly GCF_963280865.1. Taxonomy (NCBI): domain Eukaryota; kingdom Metazoa; phylum Chordata; class Actinopteri; order Myctophiformes; family Myctophidae; genus Gymnoscopelus; species Gymnoscopelus braueri. Next base: position 19,644,269 of record NC_137622.1, read on the forward strand.
CACACATTCATACTTGCACATGAGTCTCACATGTTCTCACACGCACGCACACAGGCATGCACGCAGGCATGCACAAAGTCACACGCAAGCAATTATACACTAAAGCATGAAACCACTCCTGCAACATCACCTTCCAACATTACCTCAAAAGGCTCTTGCTCTGTTTTCGTCTTCATAGGAGGGAAGGGGGGAGGAGGAGGGGTAGGAGTCCCAGCACGCCAGGGCTATTTATTCCAGGGTGCTGAGGTGAATGGAGGGGATTCTAGTGTGGCTGCGCTACTGTGACAGTGACAGGCATTATGGTATTATGGCCATTAGGAGCACAGCTTGGGGCTTGTTTTAGGTGCGCAAGAGTATGGAGATGTAGAGAAGGAGGACAGTGTGCTGGTTGTGTGTGTATGTGTGTGTGGGGGGGGGGCGGCGGTGGGGGGTGCACTCTCTCCATCTTCTCCTTGTCTTCTTGCTTATGCAGAGCACATGATCACGTGGACCCACGGGGACCGTCCACCGCTGCGCTCATATATTCCATTACGCCTGATTTATACTTAGCTACATGCTGGCGTCTTGCACCCGAAATAGCCGATCTACAAGCTCACAATGCGTTGCGCTGCAACGCATTGTGAGCTATTAGATAGGCTATTCCAGTGCACGACACCGGTGCACATCTAAATATAACAGACCCTTTAGGAAATAACAAGTACAGGGATTTTTTTCCTTTTTTTGAAGAATGTGTATGAGGCAGAAAAAAAAAGATGGATGGAAGAATAAAGGAAACAAATAAATAGTTGTGTGTGAAGTGCTGCAGCTGAATAAGGAATGCAGTTCCGCATGTGTGTCTGAATCACCCGTATTGTTCATCTCTCTCTTGCATAACGGGTAACGGAGCAAAAAGCAGGCCACGGAGACAGATATGTAGGCTGCCAACTGTAACTGGCAGCGGGTGAGTGTCTCTCTGTGTGTGTGTGTGTGTGTGTGTGTGTGTGTGTGTGTGTGTGTGTGTGTGTGTGTGTGTGTGTGTGTGTGTGTGTGTGTGTGTGTGTGTGTGTGTGTGTGTGTGTGTGTGTGTGTGTGTGTGTGTGTGTGAGAGAGAGTGTGTGTGTGTGTGTGTGTGTGGTGAGAGCGTGTGTGTGTGTGAGCGTGTGCGTGCGTCCATAGCGTACACACACACACATTCTTTATTAAGTGTGTGTGTGTGCTTCGGTTTGTGTACTTGCATGTGTGAGTGTGCAAACCTGCGTTGATTGATTGTGCTCCGGGACAGTGGTTCGCTCCTTCATGAGTGCAAGTGTACACTTAATGCGTGCACGTGCATCTCTAATGCGTGTAAGTGCGTGTGCACGGGGTGTAACTAATCCAACCTTGGCATGACGCACCGTGTCGGCGGCGGCGGGGCAGCGTGCCACAGGATCCATTTTGCTTTCGCCATCCAGAGCCAAAGAGCCGGACTCGCCTCGGCTCGGCTCTGATTAGTGCCATTGTCCTGACGCGTCCGCTGTGAAACCCAAGATGATCAGGGAATCGTTGAGGTATGAAAAGGCAATTTACAGTTAACGTTTCAGACATCGATCTGATCCGGCGAGGAGCCATCGCACGCGTGCACGCACTCGCTCCGCTGTGCTGAGAGTGTGCGCGCTTGCCCGCGCACCGCCTGCAGAACATGATGCGCGGCTGCTGTATCCGATTGCTGAAGTGATAGGGGATCACTTTCCCCTCCAGTGTACGTTCCCTGCTCAGTCCTTCCTCCAGAGCAGGAAGTGGCTCTTTAAATAGACAGTGTGCAGCCGATGCCGCTATATCCGCCATACTGTATATAACACTCAATATGCCCGCTGGCTGGTGGCCAGTGTGAGGCTCATGCTGGGCACCAGTAGGCACGGTCGGGGGCAGCCCAGCGGGCAAACAGGGCTGATGTTGGCAGGTGGTAGAGAAAATGTGAGCGGTAGAACAGCGGGATTCTATGATCATCGCATGGGATGAAAAGGTCAAGGGAAAAGGAGTGACATTATAGAGGGCTTATGGATTCACGTGGCATGTCTTTAGTTTCTTGTTCAATCTCATATAACAATGTATTGAGATGCATACATTTATAAATACACCATCTAAGTGCCATCTAAGTGCCAGTGCGAAGCGTCCTATGACACATGACAGTCTTTATATCTCTCTCTCTCTCTCTCTCTCTCTCGTCTCTCTCTCTCTCTCGCGCTCCCTCTCCACTTTATGTAAAACTTTGCATTGCATATGGCTGCTACAGCAGTGTGAAGTGTGAGATGACTAGCAGCCCACGATGAAGGCTCTCACTTCGCTTTATGGATTTCATTGAGAGATTAAACAGGGTTACATTAAAAAAAAATGTGAGCAAGCTGATTTTCCCCCTCGCTGCAGCGGTGCATTCATAGGCCCTTTACTGTCGGCATAACGGCCCGGTCCCCTCGGTTGGAGAATCTGCTGGACGGCTGCAGCTCGGCTCGCAGTCCGTAATAGCAAGTGGCCTACATTCCCAATAAAACAAGAAACAGCCCCCCCCCCCTCTCCCCCACCACCATCACCCGCCTCCTCCTGTTCCTCGCGCTGGGGCTCAGCTGGGGACGTCCGTCGTGATTATTTGTGCTGCTCAGTAGGCGCGATTGGTTTTGGGGCCGCTGATTGTTATTTTTTCACTTGATAGTGTCTTGCGCATGTTTATTTAATACCTCATTATTATTTCATGCATGGAACCAAACTTTCTGCAAGACCCCCCCCCCCCCCCCCAAACCAAAACCAGGAAAAAAAACGGTGTCCTCATTTTCTCTATTCTCGTTTTCCTCTTCTCTCTCATGTTCCTTCATTTGCATTGCATTACACCTCTTTGAACCATTCAAGCCTGATTTATACTTAGTTGCGTGCCAGTAACACAGGAAAATAGCATATCTAACAGGCTCACAGCATGTCCCAGTGAGCAACGCATTGTGAGCTTGTAGATCGGGCCATTTTCGGATGCCGGTTCTAACAATATAAATCAGGCATTAGCTACAGTACACGCTCTCATCCAGCGCAACTGACAGCAGGTGCAAACAGTAGAGTGACATTACATTCCCAAAAGGCAACATTGCAGAGTGTGGTGAGTGCGGGGGGGTCAGAGCATCTCTTTCTCAGGAGTCTGGGAGTGCATGAGAGGACTCTACATGTGTTCCACGCTGCTGTCAGAGAAATCCATCTTCCCCCAGCATAGTCAGACCTCCTGGAGCCTCAGGGTCATACATCCAACGCTCCCTCAATCTAACACCATGTCCACCTACAGTATCATATGGTATTAACACAGTGCACAGCATGCGCGCACACACACACACACTCACCCCCCACGCACACACACACACACACACACACACACACACACACACACACACACACACACACACACACACACACACACACACACACACACACACACACACACACACATACACACACAGATGTGATATATCAGACGGACACATGTACACAGTGTTACACTACAGTAGAATGCACACACACACACACACACACACACACACACACACACACGCACGCACGCACGCACGCACGCACGCACGCACGCACACACACACACACACACACACACACACACACACACACACACACACACACACACACACACACACACACACACACACACCACACACACACACACACACACACACACACACACGTTCCTCTGAGATTTGGCTTTAGTGTTTTGTCGTATTCACCCTGAATCCATCTCTTGCCGTAGGGACAGGCTTGTCCAACAATAGTTATCACCCCATAAAATGCACCGTCCGCGTAGGGCCCCGGACACATTTATTTTCGCGGCAGATGAGGGAACATCCTCGCGGGTCCTGGGAGGATTGTTGCACACTCACATGTTCATGGTTGAGTGTATATATATATAGATATAGATATAGATATAGATATAGATATAGATATAGATTTGGATATATATATATATATATATATATTGTGTGTGTGTGGGTGTGTATTATAATACACTAACATAAGTAAGATTGTATTATAACACACACAGCTGGCTGCTTTTATGTGAGTTTGAGGATCGCTGTGGGAATCCAAGACTTCTCTCCATCCGTAATTAATACAATGGACTCAGTTAATTAGGCTATTGTTCATTAATGGCTTACATAAGATGTGATTGTATAGTTTTACACAAAATGAATCCCCTGGGACTACAAGTGGAAATATATCATATATATGTATAATATAAATAGCAAATACATGATGTACAGAAGGACAGGAACAAGAGACTTAATAGGTCCACTCAACAGAAGTAAACCCAAGACATCCCTCATCCAAAAACGCCATTTTAGCACTTTTACTTTTGACAGCTGAAATGTTAGCCCTCTGTGAAGAAAAGGGCTGACAAGCAGTCAGAAAATAGCTAAGCTCATCGATTTTGGACTTGGACGTGGAAAGTGGAAAAGCCTAGTGACAGGATTTGCCTGCATTGTGATGGTTTGCTGATTTGAGGAGGGGGGAGGTGCGGGGAGCTGCTCAGCCCTTTGATTGTAAATCTAGTCAGGCACAAGACGAAAAAATGTCTACCCAAGGCCCAGAACCCGACAATGCTCTGATCATTTATGTGTGCGTTTAAGTGTATGCGCTTGTGTAGATATGCCACCGCAGTAATTTAATTTTGCTTCTCCAAAATGCTGTGACATTAGTGTATTAGGTATTGTTAGGTGTGTGTGTGTGGTGGTGTGTGTGTGTGTGTGTGTGTGTGTGTGTGTGTGTGTGTGTGTGTGTGTGTGTGTGTGTGTGTGTGTGTGTGTGGTGTGTGTGTGTGTGTGTGTGTGTGTGGAGAGAGAGAGAGAGAGAGAGAGAGAGAGAGAGAGAGAGAGAGAGAGAGAGAGAGAGAGAGAGAGAGAGAGAGAGAGAGAGAGAGAGAGAGAGAGAGAGAGAGAGAGAGAGAGAGAGAGAGAGAGAGAGAGAGAGAGAGCAAAAATAGAAACTCAACAGGGGTGGGGTGGTCGATTGCTATGGCCAGGTCGATTGCTACGGAGCTTGGAAATGATGCGGTCGTGCAATAGGCCCGATGGCTGGGGTTGGGAAATCAGAACACTCCCATCAACTGACAATTTGTGGCTCGTAATGCCCCTGAGGCCTGAATATAATTACAGTTAAGTGCAGCGGTGACAGCGTCATCTCTTGCACCAATCAGGGAGGAACCTCCCTCCCTCCCTCTAGCCCTCCTCCAGGTCTGAAAAGCCCCCATTTCCTCCATGTGGGGCACGTTAATGACGTTGCTTGCTTGTTTTCTTTACGTGCCTCCCAAATCATAGCAGCATCATTACTGACCTTGTAAATGTTAGTAGGAGAGAGATTGACTGGCCTCTTCTCTATTCCACTCCACTCCACTTCTCTCTCTCTCCCCCCCCTCTCTCTCTCTCTCTCTCTCTCTCTCTCTCTCTCTCTCTCTCTCTCCTCTCTCTCTCTCTCCTTTTACATTTAAAAGATGACTTTAAACAGTCAATTACCGCGTCTCTCTTCTAACGGCTCTCGTCGACCCGCGGGCTCATAAAAGGTTTATATGAAGCGTGTGGATTGAGAGAAGGGTGTGGGGGGGGGGGGGTGGGGGTGTTGGTAAAGGGATAGAGAGAGGAATAGATAGAGGGCAAGAACGAGCACCCGGTGAGGGTGCATTATTCATGGCATCTCTCGATCGTCCCCTTCTCCTCACCACTGACACCACAGTGTCCCCGTTCACCCTAATGGAGCTCGTAGACCCACTCGCCGTTCACTTCCTCAGAAGCAGTTGGAAAATAGCTTTTCATGTCCGCTCTTGAACTTTTTGGTGCGTAATTGACTGACGATCCGTGAATGTCTGTATGACATGGTGCTGTAAATGAAAATTATGCGATCGATATTGTTGCTTGGTGCAGACATTTTGTTTTATTTCATCTCCAGTGATCAGCCACAAGAAGACAATAAAACCTTTGAACATACTGAAGAAAAGGTCAGACAGTAAAAAAAAGAGCAGACAGAAGAAGACCAAAGTTAGCGTCCTGTGGTTTGGCAAATGGGTTTAGTTTAGTTTAATCATTCAGGGCACATACAGTTCCCCATGCTTCATATACTTTGAAAAGTCGCATAACACCATGTCCAGCTGTTGAGTTTATACCACTGAGTTTCAGCGCCATGACTATCACTGCTATCACTGTAGCACTATCTAAGTTCAGAGCAAAAGAGTTATTCAGGAATTTTTGTTCTCATATGCAGTCAGAATTTTAAGTGTTTCAAAGGCCTAAGGACCGCAAAACTCTGCCAAAGCATAAATATGTAAATTTCAGTGTAATTTCAGTTCAAGTAAGACAAAGGAAAACCACCAGTAACCGAATCTGTGCTGATTCTCTCTTCCTATATGACACCTTAATGGGGTGACTGCTCATTATCCTATGCTACGTGCCGAAATGTTCACTCCACACACAAGACGTCCCTTTCACCTCTCAAGGATTTGTGGTTAACTCGACGTGACATACGAACAGACACCTCCATGGTTGCATTCCATCTGTTATTTAAGGTTTGGTAACTGAAGCTGAGGGGGAAGTATCTGGTACAGCGCTCCACCTCTGTGTCCTGTAAGCTGACCCCGCTCCTCTCCGGTGTGTGAGTCATTCAGGGATCCAGATAGCGGCCGTGGGCAGCCTCACCGTGGGGACGGACGTACATATGTTGAATGTATATGTAGGGTGATACAGTATAGGCTGTTTACTGTGTTGTCCCACTGCAACAAAGCTCGGGTTTCTGTTGCCCCTGTACCACGTAAGTTAAGATAAGATAAGATACACATGTATTGATTCCGCCAGAGGGCAATTCAGGTGTCATAGCAGCAACTATCAGTGAGAATGAAGCACAGGAGAGGTAACAGGTAAGAGCTGGAGTCATGAACGAAAGTAAGTTGAATAAGAATATAAAGACAAAATAAAATACTGTATATCTGCACTGGATGTCTAAATGAGTGCACATATGTACAGTCTATCAATAATATGAATGCACATGTAAATATGAATAATATGCACATATTGCTATATATCTTTGAGAATGAATGAGTATCTGGATTAATACAATATATAAGTGTATGCCTTTTTGGGCGGTGAAACCGCCCCTATAAGTGAGGTTTGGATATTTGTACAACAAATCCTGCGCTGTGATTGGCCAAAAAGTACCCCGCCTAACCCTGCACCGTGATTGGCCAATCACAGTCTATTCAGGACTGTGATTGGCCAGTGTCACATGACACATGTGCATAGCCCTATATAAGAAACCATAACTTAACCATAAATTAGTTTTTTTTAAAGTTATGGTTTCTTCCATCATAAAGAGTGTTTCAATAAATGTATTTATTTTTGGGCGGTGAAACCGCCCCTATAAGTGAGATTTGGAAAAATGTACATTTTCCTGCGCTGTGATCCGGGCCCAGGAAATTTGTAGAATTATCCTGCGCTGTGATTGGCCAATCACAATCTATTCAGGACTGTGATTGGCCAGTGTTACATGACACATGTGCATAGTCCTATATAAGCAACCATAACTTGAAAAAAACCATAAATTGGTTTTTTTCAAGTTATGGGTTTGTCCATCATAAAGAGTGTTTCAATAAATGTATTTATTTTTACTTTGTATATGATTGATCGACTCCATTCAGTATTGTGATTAGCTAGCAAGACACATGTTGTGATTGGCTAGTGATACATATGACGAAACTAATCTAAAACCACTGTGATGTAACACTAGTATATTACTGACTATTAATAGTCAAAGATCACTATGGCTGAAATGAGAAAAGGGAAAACCGATATTGCGAAGAAGATAGAAAGTCTTCTTAGAAGTGGCTCTTTAAGATCAAAGCATATATTAGAAAAAGTTAAAGATGGAATTGTAACAAAGCATAGATTTGTCCAAGGTTACATGTATATGTATATATGTAAATATATTGTATTTTTTTTAACCATTGTACATCGGAATATAACTTTCATAAAGACTGTTTCAATAAATATATTTATAGTTATTTAGTTATATAATTATTTATTTTTTGTACATCATTGGTACACCGCCCACTTCACACAGGGTGTGATTTTTTGTACATGATTGGTTGACTCCATTCAGTATTGTGATTAGCTAGCAAGACACCGCCCACTTCACACAGGGTGTGATTTTTTTATTATTATTAGTTTTGGGGCTTTTACCTTTATTGACAGCACAGTAGGCTGACAGGAAATGGGGGAGAGAGAAAGATGGGGAGTGACATGCAGCAAAGGCCTCGAACCGCCAGCGGTCCGGGCCCTATAAGTGGTATGTCTGAGTGAAATTAACAGTTATTCTTATTAGTCAGTTCTGTCCATGCAGGAGACAGTAGTCAAAAGGTCAATATAGTCGGGCAGTTCTTAAAGTTCCCATGTGGGAGTCGAGCTTGGTTGTGCAGCCTGAAGGCTACAGGCACAAAGGACTGTCCAAGGCTCTTTTTGCGGCGTGCCGAGGAGGAATGAGTCTGTAGCTGAACGTGCTCCCCATGTTCACGAGCTCGTCACAGAGGGGACGGGAGGGTGTCAGTATGTACTGTACATCCCAAGGTGAATGTCGGTATATGTTCCGGCGCCAATGTCACCGGGACAAATTCCTCCACAGCCGTTGTATTTGGCGATTAGAGAAAGGGCTCGACTCTGATTATGATGTATGTGTTGCTGTTGAAGTCAGGGTCTCTTTTTGACCTGAACAGGGTCTCCTATAACAAAAACCCATCGACTTTGTATGCTGAAGCTGGCTCAGTTTGTGCAGAGAGAGAGAGAGAGAGAGAGAGAGAGAGAGAGAGAGAGAGAAAGAGAGAGAAAACGGAAGAAAGAGAGATCTGATTGAATGTGAGTTTGGTTCAGGTCCAAATGTCCTTGATCGTCCCCCGTCTCTTTGTTTCCAGAGAGAGAGAGAGAGAGAGAGAGAGAGAGATGGTTTTGGCTTGCGGGCCGAGAGATTGGCTTACATCAGAGTCGCAGCTCTGGGACACCTCTGTAGTGTAAGGCGGGACTACATTCCTCAAAAGGCAGGAGGGGCATAGTGCTAACAAGGACACGCACACGCACACGCACACGCACATGCACACACAGATATATATGACTGAAACAAAGAGGTCTTGTTCATTTCCAGGCAGCTGCGCTGTGTAAATATTAGTGTGTTTTCACACTGTGACCTTTGACCCATGTGTCACTATACCACCCATCCCTGTGGATCTGTCTGAGAAATTTTACCTGGTGAGAGGGACACACCTGGACTAAACACACACACACATGCACATACAGGCACACGCAGGCACACACACACACACACACACACACACACACACACACACACACACACACACACACACACACACACACACACACACACACACACACACACACACACACACACACACGCGCGCGCACACACACACACGTACACACGCACACATGCACGCGCCAGAGCTAACAAGAACAGGCCTCTTTGCGGTGCAGCTTCAGATTCTTAATGGAGACAAGACAAAAGATGAGAGAAGTCTTTTGACTTTCAAGTCCTAAATTATTCACCACTAGACCCAACACAACCCACTGGAAGGAAGAGAAGGGTGCTTGAACTCTCCTGCATGTGTGTGCGTACCCATGTGCACACCATCAAACCATTTTCATGTAGAAAATGACTTTGACGTGTGCGTGTGTGTGTGTCTGTGTGTGTGTGTGTGTGTGTGTGTGTGTGTGTGTGTGTGTGTGTGTGTGTGTGTGTGTGTGTGTGTGTGTGTGTGTGTGTGTGTGTGTGTGTGTGTGTGTGTGTGTGTCTGTGTCTGTGTGTGTGGGGTGGTTGGTTGTCATGGTATTGTAGGCTGAAAGACTGAACAGGGCCCTGCATGGCAGCACACAGTGAAATCCTTAGTCTAAGGGTATAAACCCTCTGAGTTAAATGAGCACCGTATTCATAGAGTGCAATGAGTCTCTGGTCTGTGTCTCATTGCAGCTTCTGAACCCTGAGAAAGTAGAGCAGGAACATGAACAGTGAACATGTGTCTCACATGAGCGTATCTTATTGGAAATCTGTGTGTCGGCAAGGGCGTTCGAAAATGTTTCCCATTACAGTCTTGAGATTGTGCGCTCGCGAGTGTTTGCGCAAGTGTTTTGTGTCACAGTGTTCCCCTCTCTCTCTCTCTCTTTCTCTCTCTCTCTCTCTCTCCCCGCATCTCTCTTCTGGTCTCACTCAGTCACATGCACGCACGCACGCGCACGCACCCGCGGTGTCCAAAGAACCGAATGATTTCCAGCTGGTGCAACATCCCGCTGTTTTCGCTCGTCACTCTTCCTAGTTTACTTTAGCTCCACTTATCTGATGACTCAACTCCAGAGCCCTTAATCAACCTCCTCCTTCTCCTCCTCCGCCTCCTTCTCCTCCTCGCCACTATTCTGACCCCTTCTTCCTCTCATTCCTTATTCCGGTGGTTTTCAAAGGTTTGGTGCCCAAGGCACACTTAATGGACAAGTCAAAATCTCAAGGAACACCTGTTCCGCTCACCGAAAATAGCTGATCTACACTTTTTTATTTGTGAGTGTGCATAAAGTACATAGTAAATACAAATAATAATTCATAACTTTTTGTATAGTTGTATATATTGCTACAATAATGTGTGGTTCTCACAAAATCCCTAATCACACCAGTGTGCCTCGTTTGGGAATCACTGCCGCAAGCCTAATTTATGCGCCGTCACGCAACCACAATGGGGTATGAGCTTGTAGGTCTGCTATTTTTCTGATGCACGACAAAGTATGAATTTGGCTTTACTCAATGTCTTTTTCCTCTCCCCAATCCCCTCTCCCCTTTACACTCTCATTTCCTCATGATCCCTCACACCCGTTCGACCCTCGACTCAGCCCAGTCTACTGCATGTGTCCAAGTGTCGCTGAGCAAGACATTTAACCCCTAACAACTCCCCCCATGTGCTCATCAGATTCATCTGAGCAGCCAACTGCTGGGTCAAGCAGTTAAAGTAACTTCCCTTCCCCCGGAGACCGGGAAGTACTCACTAACTTCTTCCTTTTTTCTGCGCGTTTAAAACTCCTGTCATCCGTTAGCTAGTGTCCAAACAACCCCCACCCTTGTCTCATGGTCTCACGAGGTTGAAGGCAGTGTCACCCATGAATAATATTGATCCAGCGCTATTTGCTTTAACAGAAGCAGGGCATTGGGTGCTTGGGGGTTTGGCAGTATTGATCCTGGGCAGCGGTGCCACTGGAACAGGCTCCGTTGTCGTCAATGAACCATGGGACTGTTGGTGGTCATGGCTTAAAGGTCTTGAGAATTGTACAGATGAAATACCCACAAGATCGCACAAGAACGGGGGTTGTGTTCGAAGGTTTGTGTAACTTTCCGAAACAGACAATCGGAAAATCATAGCCTCATTCCACAGCGATTGACCAGGTGTGCTAGATAGGAGACTGGGCATGGTTTCAAGAAGTCTGCAAATTCAGTTTTGTTCATTCTTCACACAGCTATTTCCGTGTTGTCTGCTCAACCGCTGGCCATGAATAGTCTCGAGGAGTAACTCTCCTATAAGTATATGCCTTACAGTATGTCACAATTACAAACACACACAGAAGTACAGAGTTTGTTTCAAGAAACTACGGTTAATGTCAGTTAACAATGTGATTGATTGATTGATTGAATACTTAACAGTTTGCAAATAGTACAGTGGTACAATTATGCAATACTAAAAGGATATCACAAAAAGCCCTAAGGGCTTGTTTCCATTGTGGTCCTACTTGGCCTCTGTCTTTTCCATACACACATCTTCCAATTTGACCATTTTATGTGGAGATAATTGGCAGGACTGAGTGATTCACAAACTCTCGTAATCATTGCAGATTGTATGCCTTCAGTAAATTGAACATTTTGAGGATTGCTTGAATTTGTGTTAATTTCTGCAGTTTAATACTTGAATAAAAGCACATTTCCTTATAGAACAATGTCAACTCGGATCACCATAAAGGCCTTATGGTGATCCGAGTTGACCATGCCATGCCATTAATCGACCTGGTGAGCTCACAGCCAATGACTACTTCCCGTTTATAATCCCACCCCTCTCTATCATGGATAGCTCCACCTGAACT
>NC_137622.1:19666414-19701414 GCF_963280865.1 Gymnoscopelus braueri
ACCTTTTATCGCTTTAAATCCATGTCAAGCTTGTAATTAGCTGTCACATACCATACTGGCTATTCATTGCGTTAAAAGTGCAGACAATACATTTCACAAGTGAAAAATTATATACCTTGAAGCTAATAAATCACTAAATAAACAAAGCTGGCAGTGGCGTGACAGTTTTTACTCATGAGGCCCTATGCAAAAATTACACCATGAGCCTTTTAGAAAACTGCATGAGTCAACCTTTCCTCCGACATAGAAACAACCCTTGTAAATCTTTAACTAAATCCCTGAGCAAAATGGCGTTGAGTTCAAATGAACAAACAAACAGGCAGTCGTTTGGCCATGGACTGGCCCTTTTGTCAGCGCTGATGTTTATGGCCATTAGGTCGCCATTTGGTCTTTAAGCTAATTGAACTTTCGAAGAGCATTACTCTGGGTTTTAGGTTAGCATTTTACTGTTCAGTTCTTTACATGGACTGGACATATTCATTTAGCCGTATGCTCATTCAAGCTAATATGCATGCTCGCAAAGCCCATTAGTAAGTAATGGGAACCTAATTATTGTGCTCATATTTGCATTTTTATGGCTATTTCCATCATAATGCTTCAGCAGGGGAGGCATCTGAACATTAGTGGCTAACAAGCAACCTCTTGAATTTTCTGCTAGCTTGGTTCCAATATTTTCCCCATGTATTGTTGGAATTGTATTATATAATATCCAAGAAAGCACAGTAGTCCAACTTCTGATTAGATTATGAACTAATTAGGAAAAGGGAATGGATTATTGGCAATATTTTGCATTTGCCCTCACATATGTACACATGATCACATGTACGCACGCAGGTGTGCGCAGCACACACACACACACACAGATTCCGATTCATGCAGGAAAATGTTTGTTTTTTCCTTTGTACATAGCGGGGCTGCTCATCTATTGTTGGCTCGGCTACTTCCTGGTTGGGTAGTTTGTTCTATAGAGGTTCCTCAGGGAAGATCACAGTCCACTGACTTCCTGTCCGATGACGTACAACCTGTGTTACATCTCGCTGGGGCTTTTGACCAGAATTACGGAATTTAGACATCCTTGACCTCTTTAACCAGGCTGATGTTTGCATTAACAGATGACTCAGCAGGAAGAAGCAAGCGTATTGGTTGACTCCATGTTCGCACAGTGCCAGCAGGGAAAGAAACTAATCCAGGAAGCAAACAGAGAATTGTGTAGTATTTGTCATGGAGACATTTTGCCACGGTCTTCTCAGAGGCTAATGTGAACTTTGCATGTCATCTCATCTTTAGTGGCTCTCTTCTATTGGATAACTGTGTTAGAGAAGACAGAGAGGCTTGGAGTCTGCAAAGCCGGAAGATAAGCTGAGACAGAGGTTCTAATGTGCAGTGTTAGCAGTGACAGCAGCACAAACTGAGATGGAAACTCCCAGGCAGCATTATCTTCACCACCACTGTAGAGAAGATGAAATAATACGCGTCTGGAGGTGCAATAAGAACCTAGAGGCTGGTCACACCATCTAAAATCCAGACATGAGATGATAAACCGTTTTTCTTTCTTGACTGGGAGAACCCCTGATATGAAATACCATCTGAAAACTGAATACAAGTTTAATGGATTATGGTGTGTGTTATAGCTTGTAAATGTTGTATGTCATGTCTGTATCTTACAGTGAATGGCAAATTGAAGATGGGTAAGGAAAGTACTTTTTAAAAAAAATATACAGTATATTAAAATAATTGTAGGTTCAATGTCAGATTATGTCTTCCAGAATCATATTGATATTTCCGTAATCTACCAGGCTTAATACATTCTTCTAAGCATCATTGATGACAGCTGATGATCTACAGTGCCACCACTAGGGTTTAGAAATTGATCGGGTATGAATACAGTGTGACAAGTCAGGCTTCACTTATGCTTGTGTGACTTCTGACTGTGACAAAGTGTGTGTGTGTGTGTGTGTGTGTGTGTGTGTGTGTGTGTGTGTGTGTGTGTGTGTGTGTGTGTGTGTGCGTGTGCGTGCTGTGCATGCAGGTGATTTATCTAAGTCAGTGTTAGCCTGGCTGGCCACCACAGTAGAATCCTAATGCTCTCACTCTCCTCCCAGGAGTGAAAGAGCTGGCTGTTCATTGAGAGAACGGCCTGGCAGTCTGAGGGAAACAGAGAGGAGGAGGAGGAGGAGGAGGAGGAGGAGGAGGAGGAGGGGGAGGGGGAGGAGGGAGAGAGAGAGAGAGAGAGAGAGAGAGAGAGAGAGAGAGAGAGAGAGAGAGAGAGAGAGAGAGAGAGAGAGAGAGAGAGAGAGAGAGAGCGAGCAGGGTAATGGAACAGTAAGAAATTAATTCTGTACTGTTTTGGAAGGACCTATGTACTATACTATATATTCACAAATACCTGCCTCCCACATAATTGTCCATGTTGACAAGTTATTACATTTTTTCCAACATGGACGAACATGATTTTTCTTAAAACAAAAGCAGAATATCTGCCAGTTAGGTGCAATAATTAGTGAAACCGATCCCCCTTATGTTTGCCAAGAGAAAGGTGACCACACAAAATGTGAGAGTGCCACGGTACATACCAAGCAGAAAGTAACAGAAGGGGTATTGTTCTCTTGCAAATGAAAGCACCTCTGAATCATGACTTCCCAGGGGAAAGCGCATTACTGGGCAGATAAAGGCGACTGTCATTTGGATGAGTCAGACGTGATAAACGACGGGTCTATTATGCAAGACAACATTATGGATATTGCGTGTTGAGCTGACAAACAACTCCGTCTATTTGAATGGTAGTGACTGCTCTCTAGCCTGGTAAACCCTCCCTCCGGAAATCTCAATTCCATTTCATTTCAGGAGTGAGTCTGGCATGATCCGCCTGTCTGCAATATTGGCTGTGCTGGAGTTGGGCGGGAGTAATACCGTTGACTGACAACCCCTTCAGCCAATGATAATTTTTCCCCTTCAGCCAATCAGCAGTTCACCAGTCTTAATGTGACGCGACGGGACTTTTGAGACAGCCATACCCAAAATGGGTTGCCTTTTTCGGGTACAATGGTGTCACTGCCCGCCCCTACCGGTTCTCTAATTATTATTTTTTAAATAGGCTTTGTCATGATTAATTGACCACATATATGAAGTTAAACAACTAAATTCTATCCAAACGATATCTTATAAGTAAATTCCGTGCCTCAAAATAGAAGTTAGAGAGCTTTTTGAAGTCAAAAAATAGCGGAGAATTGGCCGCACAAGAAAAAGATGGCTGCCGTTCGTGTTTTGGGCTCACTCGAACTCGCCACCTGATTGGCCAACGTAAGCTGTCAATCACAGAACAATGAGCGACGACGCTGATAGGCGCGGCCGTTTGGCATACACAGCCAATATTGCAGAGAGGCGGTTCATGCCAGACTCACTCCAGGAATCAAATAGAAATGAGATTTCCGGAGGGAGGGTTTACCAGGCTAACTGCTCTCCATGTGACAGATAATGCTCTTTGTGATTTCTCTCGTGGCTGCACACACATTTCCCACTTTTGGGAATGTTACCGTGACACTCTACCAGAACCTACAAAAGTACCTCGCTCAAGAGGGAAGGTGGCATTTCCTTTCCAATCCGAAAATTCAAGTGTATATAGCTTTTGCGTCACCCACGCTTCTCCAAACCGCCCTGTTTTGTTCTAGCTGCTGAATCTAACCTGAAATGCTAATGTTTCACTTCCACCTGGTTACATACTGTTGTGTAGACACCATCCCTACTGTTTCCACTGATGCAGCAGTAACCAGTGAACAGACACAGACCTCCCTCCCCTCCCTCTCTAGAGTATGGTGGTACACGTTGCCCTCAGCCTCTCTAGAGTGCCACCCTGCTGAAGCGTCATCTGGACACTGGGTTTCACACAAAGCTGTTTGCACTCAGGGTCCTGCTGGGTACAGGTGGCGGTGGGGCCGCTACTACCTGGGCTCTAAGTGCTTTTATGTGTCTTTGGAGTTAGCGTCAGAGCAGGTGAGCGTGTAAACAGCGTGTGTCCAGAGTAGAGGGAATTCACTGCCTTGCAACTCTCCATAAACACGCATACACGCACCTGTTGTGCAATTGAAACACAGTGACACGCACACACGCACACGCACACGCACACGCACACGCACACGCACAGGAAGTTGTTATTCCTATGCCACAAGCAACACACTCCACCACAGGCACACAGTAGCCTATACTGTGTTACCGATACATAGAAAAGCACTCGCTGGCACAATACTGACACAAACACCTTCTCTCTCTCTATCTTTCTCACACGCGCACACACACACACACACACACACACACACACACACACACACACACACACACACACACACACACACACACACACACACACACACACACACACACTCACACACATGCGCGCACACGCACACATACGCGCACACACACACACACACACACACACACACACACACACACACACACACACACACACACACACACAGACACACACAGACACACACACACACATTAGAATTCTACCAAACACACAGCAGCTCTCCTATATTATTTATTTGAGAAATGTCATAATTCATAAGTCATAAGATCACAACATCCTCTGAATTCCCTGCTGACCAGAGCTGGCAAGCAGCTAGGATAGATAAAAAAGAGGAGGATATGTCATTGAAATGTAGAGAAGAGAGATGGTGTGTGTGTGTGTGTGTGTGTGTGTGTGTGTGTGTGTGTGTGTGTGTGTGTGTGTGTGTGTGTGTGCGTGTGCGTGTGCGTGTTTTCTTAATATTGCTGTAGTTTTCTTATTTTTAACCTCTTCAACCCCAGCATCAATATTCTGGGGGGACTGTGAGCTTATAGATCAGCTATTTTTTGGGCGAAGAGATTTGGTGTAGATGGAATACAGTTGTCCACATACACAGCCAACTCAGGTTTTTCGATGACTTGAATACACAGGACCCCAATGGAAACAAGCCATAAAGCTTTCTTGGGTTTAATCCTTTTATCATATCAATAGGTTAAAAAATGGATGCGGGGGGCTGCATCTCTAATATCTTTCAAGGAATGATTTTTTTAATGAGCATGGTCTTATCAATAATTAAGCCTAGATGCTCCTGGTATGTCACACTCTCTCTCTCTCTCTCTCTCTCTCTCTCTCTCTCTTGCTGTGCGAGCGAGTGCTCTGTTTGTTTCCACAGGCGGACGGCAGGAAATTCTTACTGTCCGCAATGCGCTCAGCTTCAAGTTCCTGTTTTGTTCTTCCTATTTAGAGACAATGCCTTAACGGGACAATGGGACAATTTCATAAGCAGCTGGTGCCATTGTTCTGTCAGGTATTGAGTACTTCCTGTGAGTCTCCACTACAGTCACACAGATGACGTCTTCCAAACAAAAGGAGCGAGACGGACAAAATCTACGAGTGGGTTATGAATTGTAAAGTGACACAATTTATCTTTGTGGAGTCATACAGTCCAAGTCAAAACACACAGACAAACACATTTCTGCTTTTTCAATTAAGACTGAAGGTTGAAGTGGTAAAGCAGAGTTTTTTTCTATTCAAACATTTTGGGGTCTCTCAAAGATAATTCCTCACACAAAAAGAAAAAAGAAAAAGAAAAAACAGAGGACCGACACATCGGGCAGCAAGGCTCCACAGTTCTACGCAGAGCTCTGTCATTAGAAGAACCCAGCTTCTTAATGACTCTGCTGTGGTCTTAGATCCGAAAACACCCGGTTAAGTGTGGTGTAAACACAGCAGCACACTGCCAGCCCTACACTGCTACCACAGCGTGCAGAGAAAAGACAGACCAAGACCACAGGGTTAGACCCTGACTCCACACCCCACACAACACAAACACTGAGAATGTGTTTGTTGTGTGTGAGAAACCAAGAAAAACAACAAGCAAATAATGAAACAAGGGGTCCCCGAAATGTGTTAATACAGCATCACAATAATTTTAACCACTTTAACCATTATTTTATGATGGCTATTCAAAAATAGCAGATGTACACATGTCGCAGCGTGACACCGTGAGCTTGTACATCTGCTATTTTTGACACAATTAGTTTCTTCTTTAACACAAATCGTCTCTTCTGGGGGTCCCTGGCACAAAACATTTTCAGATGGGGGTCCGCGGCCAAATATATAGCAATTTGGGGATCCTTGACTTGAAAAAGTTTGAGAACCACTGATATAGGGACTTAAGGGAGAACAAAGCTCTCTAGTTGAACTGACTTCGCTTGGTGTGGCACAGTGAGTGTACGTGAGTTGGCAACGGCTATCAGCCCAGAAGGTGGGGGGGGGGGGGTGAGATAGAGGAGAAAGGGCGGGCTGAGGGGGAGCGGTGCGAGTGGGGGGGAGGGGCTAATGCGGTTTGATATATTAATCATAGGGAGAGGTAATTGAGAGGCTGAGCGAGGACTGGGGGACTGAGCCGTCCTCAATCAATGTCTCATTCCAGTCCCTTTGTGTAAACACTGGTATTGTATGGTGGGAATATTAATGGAGGCAACCGATTTCTGTGTGTGTGTGTGTGTGTGTGTGTGTGTGTGTGTGTGTGTGTGTGTGTGTGTGTGCGCGTGTGCGTGTGTGTGTGTGTGTGTGTGTGTGAGAGAGAGAGGAGAAAGTGACTTATAGTTCAAGTGTCCTTATGAGAGTTGGTGCAGTTGCTCTTGGCAGAGCGACAGTGGTGGTGTGTGTGCGCGCCCACATGTTTTTTTGTGTGTAAGATTGAGTGCACAGCTCTGCTATATAGGTGGTGTAATCGTGTGTTTGTCAGGCGAGTTGATGGAGAGATATAGACAGAGGAGCAGAGAGGAAAATAGACAAAGAGGGACACGTAGGGAGTAGAGCACCCACCTATAGTTGCATTTAAGACTGTCTTACCTTCATGTGCCACAACGGAGCCATCTCACTGTCAATCATCATCTCTTCACTGCTAAAAGAACACAACAACCTGGAGAGCTGACAGACGCCACCCTCTCTTTCTCTGTCTCTTTCTCTCTGGTTTTCTCATTTCTCTCTTTCTCTGTCTGTTTCCAACTCCCTCTATCTTTTTCAGCCTCTATTTTCTCTCTTCTCTTTCTCTCTGTCTCTCTCTCTCTGCCTCACTTTGTTGCTTACACACAGACATGCATGCACGAATGCACACACCCATGAGCACCGAGTACAGCACATCGTTATGCATAGACTCCCTCCCAGAACTTAATGCTTCGCTAGAGACTGATGACAATCAAACAGCTTTTGTTGTCTTTAGGTTGGTCCTTCATATTAGGCCATTGATATTATTGGTTTTCAAAGCATTGGGAGTAGGTTTTGCTAGCAGTTCTGGCAGCTGTTCTAGCAACTACCTTGAAGTTACATGTCACCAGACGTATCAATAAGTGGAGATCTTGAATCGTCTGGCAACGTGAGACTACGCCATTCAAAACGTCCACAGTGCAAACTTAATCCTGCTTTTTATACGAAGGCCTGGTCACTCTTCTTAACATCACTCGATCATGACTAAGAAGGCCTATGATCACTTTTCTTAACTTCATTGATCACTAGCAAGTCCTGTGATCACTCTTCTTAACACCATTGATCACTACTGTAACAAGCTGTTACAGCTACATTGGCTATAGCAGAGGCAATGAAAAAGCAGCAGATGCACATTGTATAAGGTCATGGATTTAAACAAAGCATGTGTGGTTATGCAATACCCAATGTACCCGTTGTCAGAGAACTCGTTGTCAGAGACCCGCCCGATGCCTCGCTCACATCACTCCAAAGAACCATATCTAGACGACGGTTTTGCACATTCATGCGCTGTCCACTGTAACATTTCAACAACACATCCCTGGGTCATTGGCGACACACACACAGCAAGTTTGTGTCAATCGGTTATGCCCTTGATAGATACACACAAGGCATAGGTTCCGTGAATATACATGTACATGTATGTGTATGTGTGTGTGTGTGTGTGTGTGTGTGTGTGTGTGTGTGTGTGTGTGTGTGTGTGTGTGTGTGTGTGTGTGTGTGTGTGTGTGCGTGTGCGTGCGTGTGTGCGTGTCATATGTTTCTTCACATTTGTAATATTTATAATCAGCGGAATAATAAAACTCACTTTTAGGTATTATTTATTTAGGGGTGCAATGCACACACAGGCTGGAAACTGCAAAGATTTCCTATAACTCCCCACCACCTCCTAGCTACCCCCTACCCCAACAACCCCCCCCCCCCCCCTCCCCCCAACCACTCCACCCTGTGTCCTTACCAAAGGCACCGACTCGGCAGAATAATGATCCCTCGCTCATTTCCAAATGCAGCTTTAGTGGGGCTTAATCAGAGCAGGTGGATCAATGGGCAGAGATTGCTGGGCTTTCCGGAGTACAGTGGACCCTCATCTGTTAGAATCACAAACTTACATTTCTACATAATGGCTGATGGCTGTGGCTTTTCATAATCCGCATTGGGCTGATATGTGTGCCCACGCACACAAAGCCACGCATGGATAAGTGGGTACATAAAACGGATGAATATACACACAAAGACATATGTACTATACACACCTGCATATACAGAAATGCACAACACGCATGCACACATTCTCACACACAGCCACACAGCCACACACACACACACACACACACACACACACACACACACACACACACACACACACACACACACACACACACACACACACACACACACACACACACACACACACACACACACACACGTCTCTTAGTCTCTTAGCCTGCCGGTCACTGATGTGTACTGTGGACCAGGAGATTGGTTGAAGGGCTGTCATGTTGTTCAAAAGCTGGCAGAGCAGATAAGGACACACTAGCTGAACTCTCTGATCCCTGACTGGAATGTACACACACACATACTCGCACACACACACACACGCACACACACACACACACACACACACACACACACACACACACACACACACACACACACACACACACACACACACACACACACACACACACACACACACACACACACACACACACACACACTCATAGACAAGCACACATGCACAAGCGTAACACGTCACTCGTTCGGTCTCCAATGGCTACTCTTGCTGGCTTTGTATCCACAGTACCTCTTATATGTTTAATTGTTTTGATCTAAAAGTTTTCTGGCCACAGTCCAAAGCACTCAACATTGTTTACTGCACACAGTTCTTTCTGTGTCATTGGACTCGATGCTGGTGCTGGCCATCAAAGCCAAGCTCACACTGCTGACCTAGAATTCTGCTTGCCAGACTTGCCTGCCTGCCTGCCTGCCTGCCTGCCTGTCTGTCTGTCTGTCTGTCTGTCTGTCTGTCTGTCTGTCTGTCTGTCTGTCTGTCTGTCTGTCTGTCTCATTTCCTATTCTATTTCTCTGGCAGTCTGTCTCATCTGTCTGGGATAGCAAAAAAAAAGAGTGACTTACTGTCAGTCATGCTGAGACAATGGGTTTAAGCTATCCCCCTGTCAATGTGTTGCCCATAGGACTGCCTGACTGCTGCCTATCATGATTGATTTTGTGATTTAGTTAATTGGTTGCCAGGCAGCGTTTTTTTTTGCCATTGTGGCACAAAGTGACAACATGAGTCTGAGAGTCACATGTCATGTCGTTGAATTCTATTTATATGTAGTGTGTATAATGCTTAAAAGCAGTGCCGTCTTCCTCTTTTAAACAAACTATTATGGAATAATGCCTGTCTTCTGCAAATGCATCAAAACTACAACCTCTCTCTCTCTCTCTCTCTCTCTCTCTCTCTCTCTCTCTCTCTCTCTCTCACACCCTCTCCTTCTCTCCCTCTGTCTTTAATGTTTTATTTAAACATCAGCCCCCCTTTAAAGACGAGAACAAAAGCAAGAGCAAATAAACACAAACTCCTTTGTGTTGCTTGGCTAACCAACACTTGAAGGGCCCGTGGATGTTTTGGAAGAAATCAAGTCTTTGTTGTCATTGAAGATATTGAACGCTGAAGTGGAGATTGGTGGCTTGCGCGGCTTAACTTTAATTTAAAGCTCACAGGAGGGGGTTTGCTGAGGAATGTGTGCGCCGTGTGTGTGTGTGTGTGTGTGTATATGTGTGTGTGTGTGTGTGCGTGTGTGTGTGTGTGTGTGTGTGTGTGTGTGTGTGTGTGTGTGTGTGTGTGTGTGTGTGTGTGTGTGTGTGTGTGTGTGTGTGTGTGTGTGTGTGTGTGTGTGTATATAGTATGTGCACTATGTGGCAGCACAGTAGAAAGAATTAAACAAGAACATGCGTGTATGCACGCATACATACAGGTGTGTGCTTCTACAGTACATACGCCACACAATATCCAGTAACGTACATGCACACACACACACGTCACACACACACACACACACACACACACACACACACACACACACACACACACACACACACACACACACACACACACACACACACACACACACACACACACACACACACACACACACACACATGCACGCGGATGTGACGTCCAGTGAGAAGAGAATGAAGAAGTTATTGTTGCGGAATAACAAATCAGTTCTCAATAATCCAATTTCTTTTTCCTCCTTCAGCGAGGTGTGTGTGGGGGAATGGGGGAGGTAGGGGGGCATGTGGGCTAGGGGCTCTGTGGTTTGGATTTGGGCCCACAAGATATCATAACACACAAACCTAATGAATTTTGTCTTTCAGCTAAATGTGGTTTGCCCCCCTTGAGCACTGATATCGACCACACGCATTTTAGGGAGTTGAAAGCTTACAGGCACGTGTGCAAAATCAATGCACAAACCCAATATTTCTCATGCACGGCCCAGCCCGGTGCCCTCATCACGCTGCGGACTGCGGTTCTAGTTTGGGACAGCATAAATAAGTGAGAGGAAGAGTTATGACTCCTCCAAAATTGGCGGAAATAATCCAGGTCCAGGCATTCGAGTTAGGTTTTATTCAGTGTGCAGGGATCATAGAAAATATGCCAACGCGTGGCGACTTGCGCCTTCCTCTGGGTGTAGTGACACAGAAACAAGGCAGAAAGGTTTGAAGAAAGGATTGTTTCAGCTCAAGCCGACAAGCATTACTGTATTTTTAATGATTGTCGCCCATTGAATTAAAGGCCTTTTACATTTTTCAAACTCACCTTGAGTGCCTGGATCTGGATTATTTATGTACATTTTTTCAGTCATAACTCTTTCTCTCTCTTCAAATAGTTTTCCCTTCCGTGAGTAGCGGTGGGTTGAGGGGCACGACACAGTAAAATCTTGTGTGAATTTAACTCAGAGAGTGTACAAATGAACTCAAATGAACACTGACAGGACTGTTTGAGTCCAGACGGACCTCACTGTGTCCACAAAGTCTGCATTTTACAGATATTGACATATTGATAAACGTCACATTCGGAGACTGTCACCTGCTGACATCAAAATGTTATTTTGAGTTCAAATATTGAAGTGCTTCTGTCTCGGACAGCCATCGAATTCTGATGGCTTGGTTTGAGACCATGTAACACACATGCTGTGAGTCAACATGTAAGTCTTACAGTGTTTCTGCTTCTGTTGATGTCCAACTGGGGAAAGGTGTAACAGCGGTGCTGTGACAAACCTGCCACAACCCTATCTCATATTTATGAGTGTCACTGAGAATTTGGCAGAGCCTCAGGCGTTGCTGCCACAGCAGGGGGGCGGCTGAAGCAATCGACTGATCACTGCATCCTCTACAGGAAGGAATCCACTGCATAGATTGAGTTGGCACAGAGGCCATGTGTTTTTTTTTAGAGACACTGTTGTTTCTGTCCAGGACGAGCCAGGTCGATCCTACCAATATGTTCTGTAGAAGTGTCCTTGGGAAAAGATGTTGATTATCTACTTGCTCACTCTCTGTTTGTTAAATATACTGTAGCTAATAACGTGTCGCAATGCTACATGTTGTGAGCTTGTAGATAAGCTATTTATGCAATTTGTTGTATATAATCTTTTTGAAAATGTTAGATTTTTTTTACATTTTCACGTACCATGATGTGGTAGGGACACTAGGTTAACAGTGGTTAATACATTAGGGCAGTATTGAGCCCCTATTGATCAGCTTTTGTTGCAAGGACTGACGGGATATTATGGCAAATATAAGAAGCTACATATTTTGAAACTGAAAGTATGTTTCTTCACATGTGCAACAATTGTAATCAGTTGAATAAGAGTATGTATTATGGTTTACAAAACTTCTCTTCTTATCTGTCTGCATGTGTCATATAAAGGCGACTTGCCTACACCATAGAGTTAAAAAATAAGGCCTACACACACACACACACACACACACACACACACACACACACACACACACACACACACACACACACACACACACACACACACACACACACACACACACACACACACACACACACACACACACACACACACACACACACACACACACACACACACACTCTTGTTTGTGGTGACTCAGAGTATCTGCCTGCAGGGAAGAACGGATACACCTCACACTCTTTTATCTACCTTACACAATGTGTGTGTGTGTGTGTGTGTGTGTGTGTGTGTGTGTGTGTGTGTGTGTGTGTGTGTGTGTGTGTGTGTGTGTGTGTGTGTGTGTGTGTGTGTGTGTGTGTGTGTGTGTGTGTGTGTGTGTGAGAGAGAGAGAGAGAGAGACTGTGCTTGCCCGTAAGTTTATGTAAAGTGATCTCATTGTCAAAACAAACTGCTTATTCACTGTGCCAAAGGTCAGCTGTGTGTGTGTGTGTGTGTGTGTGTGTGTGTGTGTGTGTGTGTGTGTGTGTGTGTGTGTGTGTGTGTGTGTGTGTGTGTGTGTGTGTGTGTGTGTGTGTGTGTGTGTGTTCACTTGTATTACCCCACCCCCTACCCAGTATAGTAGAATATACTGTATACACTCATCAAGAGAAATGTATGTTTTTATTGGTAAAATATTTAGGGTACAATTAGGAAAATATTCATGTCAGAGGTTAGAATTACGCAAGTGTTTAGAGGTTGGGGTTAGGTTTTAGGCTTAGATTTATGCCTGTTTTAAACATAGTTGCGTGCCGGTATCACAGCTTGTAGATTGGCTATTTGTGGTGCTCGTCACCTCCACGCAACTAAGCATAACTTAAAATGGCATTTATTAAATTGCAATCCTAAAACGTTAATGTCCTCACAAGTACAGTACTACAAACATATGTGTGTGTGCTTGTGTGTGATGTGTTGTAGCTTATAGATCGGCTATTTTCACTATTAAATAGGTCATACAAGGTTAATTCATATTGTATTTTTCTAAGTCTGGGTCCCGGCGGGGAGACATACAATTTCTCTTTTGGGTCTCAAAGCTAAAACGTTTGAGAAACACTGTTTTAACCCATTCAATCCGGGAACGATACTGTGTCATTTTAGATTTCTTTGGTATTAGAAAATAGCAGATCTACAAGCTCATAGTGCGGCACAAATTGCCGCACTATGAGGGGTCCCTGGAACAAAACATTTTGAGATGGGGGTCCGCGGCCAAATACAGTATCTAAAAATGTTTTCTAAATCCTAACAATATTATGTTGCTAAATCAGTGGTGCCCCAACCTTTCCATGTCAAGGACCTCCAAAATGATATGTATTTGGCCGCGGACCCCCATCTCAAAACATGCTGTTCCAGGGACCCCCAGAAGCACAGATTGGAGTTCATAATGTTTGCTTTAAAACATAGCCTATATATATATTCAAAGATTTGCACAAGTTTTCCACGATTAAAAAAAAAAATGCAGATCTACAAGCTCATTATGAGCTTGTATATGCTATTTTTTGAATAGCCAAAGAAATATTAAAATGACACAGATTGCGTTCCTGGTCTTAATGGATTAATGTACCTGATCCATTAACCTCATCTCCACCTTCCCTCATCCCTCTATCCACCCATCCAGTCTCTCTCCATACATCCGTCCCTCCTCTCCACTGGATGACCCCATCCCTCTTTGTTTGCTCTCCTCTGAACCTCCCTCGTTCCTTATGCCACTCCTGTCTCCACCTCCTACCCCACTCCTCCTTCTGTTTGTCTCCCCCCACTCCTCCTTCTGTTTGTCTCCCCCCACTGTCACAGTGAACACTTTTCCCTGTGTGCCCCTGGGGAGTGGAGTGCGCTGTTTTTGAAGCGCTGTTTGCAACAGTTAGAGAGAGAGAGAGAGAGAGTGTGTGTGTGTGTGTGTGCGCCCCGCAGGGTTCTGGGAGCAACGAACATTTATAGGTACTTCACACATCCTGAGGGAACCAAGTACAGGCATGGTGGGAACTTTCTGGAAATCTGTCGGGATCTACTGTATGTAGAGTCCAATTGGAGATATTACACAGTTAAATCAACAGTGTACATTTTTAGTGTGTGTGCGTGCGTGCGTGCGTGCGTGCGTGCGTGCGTGCGTGCGTGCGTGCGTGCGTGCGTGCGTGCGTGCGTGCGTGCGTGCGTGCGTGCGTGCGTGCGTGCGTGCGTGTGTGTGTGTGCATGCTTTTTTTCCTGTGTATTTGTACATGTTTGTTTGTTTTGTGCAGTTCATGCTTAACCGTGTTCATAAGCAGTCGTATTGTGTTCTCATAACACAAAAGCTAATGTTTGCTCCAAGCAGGCAGGTGCAAGGAATTCGTAGGCTTGGCTCTTATCTGTTTGTGGTGTACTATGGCCTGTTGGCAGTGTTGATGCTCACTTTTGTCAGTTTTGTTGTTAGCACACACACACACACACACACACACACACACACACACACACACACACACACGCACACGCACACGCACACACGCACACACACTAACCCATGTGTGCGCACACATGCACGCAAGCAAGTGCGTGCACGCACGCACGCACGCGCACGCGCACGCACACACACACACACACACACACACACACAGAGTTTGTTCCTTAACATTACCAGTTTCCTCGTGATGACAGAAGTACTGTCATTTTGCTATTATTTATCTCTCTCCCTCTATTTCTATCTTTCTCCCTCTCTCCCTCTCTCCCTCTCTTTCTCTCTCACTCTCATGTTCAGGAGACAAAGAATAAACCAATGAGAAAAACTACTCTGCTTGTTTACAAAATACACTCACTCGATGACCTTGCATCGCGTCACAGCACCAATCTTCTCGACTCATTCACTGGCTGTTTGAGGAGGGACGAGGAAGGACTTTTCTTATTGGCTTAGCCATGGCTCGCAGTGTCCGCAAGGCCACGCCTTACCAGTGTGTTCCTCTTCAAATGGGAGGAAAATAGCCATCTCAGAGGAAAATATGTCCTCTCTGCGAGAGCATTCATTCATCCTCTGAGCGAAATAAGGCAAAGGAATGAATCCAAGTGGATCTTGTTACAGGACCAGTATTAGCCACTTATGGCTGAATTATGCTTTGTTGTATGTGTCTCTGGCTAATAGAATAGAACAAGCAAGCAGTGACATAAGACGATACAGAGGATGGGGTGATATGGGATAAGGAAAACTCTTATGACATTTCTTTCGCATACCCTTCAAAAATATCGCCGGCTTCCGCTACCGTGTTAGACGGGAAGTGTGTTAGAGAGGAAAAAGAGGATGCTTATTGGAAGAGTGCAGTTGCTTTATAAACACACACACACACACACACACACACACACACACACACACACACACACACACACACACACACACACACACACACACACACACACACACACACACACACCACTGTGTGTGTGAGAGAGAGAGAGAGAGAGAGAGAGAGAGAGAGAGAGAGAGAGAGAGAGAGAGAGAGAGAGAGAGAGAGAGAGAGAGAGAGAGAGAGAGAGAGAGACCATCCAGGCCATCAGGGGCCCCTGTTGAGGCTGTGGAGCAAGAGAGGGGGAATGAAGGAGAGATGGAGTGAATGAGTGAGAGAGGAAGGACCGGAGGAGGGAGACTGAGCCCAAGGAGGAGGAGTGATAATGAAGGAAGACTGTGAAGTCCTTCCTCCTCCCTACTTCTCATTTGCTGTCATCTCTTAAGGCTCTTTAGCTCACTCCTTGCGGAAATGAAGTTCGGCAAGGTAATAATAATAACAAAATGACACCAGGAGAAAATGAACAAACATACTGTATTGCCTTGCTGATTTGTTTCGGCACTTCTTGCACCTTCAAGGTTTTCCAACTAGCCAAACATCAGCCGCAGATGACACCACATTGTGTGTGATTGCTTGTGACTGATATTGTTTTATTTCCACAATCTGCCAGCAATGCACCACGGAGAGTTTGGATGAGAGGTTGTCTCAGGCGGTTAGGAGGTACAAACCTCTATAATCCCTGTCTGAGCTCCTGCAAACACAGGGAGACAGCGTTCAATTAATGGAGTGATGGCACACACTTGTGTCTGTCGCCAGAAATGGCAAAATCGGACAAGACAAATGATGTCAAAGCACTTCAGAGGGCGATGAAAACAAATAGTGGAGATCCAGGTGTCACCACCATTCCAGCACTGACGCCCATACAGTTTAGCACAAAGTGGAGCCGCATTGACTATAAAACATTTTTTTCCTCAAAGAGCTTGTTTGGTTTTGGCAAGCCCAAAAAACAAACCTGACTTCTTTTGAAGTATGCTGCCAGCTTTGCTCTCAGTTTTTCACCCATACAGAGACCCCCACCCCCCCCATCGTGAGCTGAGAGAAAACTGAATTGGATTATTCTTTCAAGCCATATGTTTTTTCATAGGTCTACCGCTCCTGTGGGCCTGGAAAATTAACCAGGCCCACCAATCGACCCAGGAGTCCCTCCTGATTTCTATGTCACCATGGTGGCTGGCAGTATTGACACTCGTGAATAAACATTTGTTTTTCTGATGGACCCTCACTATTGACGAGCCGATGACTGACCCACAGTGGCTGACAGAGAGGACACT
This sequence comes from Gymnoscopelus braueri, assembly GCF_963280865.1. Taxonomy (NCBI): domain Eukaryota; kingdom Metazoa; phylum Chordata; class Actinopteri; order Myctophiformes; family Myctophidae; genus Gymnoscopelus; species Gymnoscopelus braueri. The sequence continues at coordinate 19,683,255 of NC_137622.1, forward strand.
GCTTAGCATAAATTTGAATATGCAAATAACACCGGGGAGTTTAGGATGTGCAATTATCAAAAGTGTGCAAGGCTTTGAAAAATACCACCCCGCTGCGTGCGCATTGTGGGAGTGGAGAGGAGAGTCACTAGTGGCAGTTGCCAAGGCGTGGCAGCTAATGTAGTCAGTTAGCTGACAGTAGCAGGCAGTCAGAACACATCTGAGTCAGGGTGTGTGGTGCAGAATAAAAAGCAGGACCCCCTCCCTCTCGTTCGCTTCTCCTCCTGTCAGTCCGGGGCGAAAAAGACATTTGCTTCCCATCACTGCACAAATAGAGCCATATTTGGGGATGTAGCTGTTCAGTTTTTAACAAAGCTCCTTCCTTGTAGTTGCTGTGTTTGTTTTTCTTCTCTTTTCTTTTTTCCTGTCCCTTGTGTGGTTAATCTGAATTGGCGCTAGGTTTAGCCAGCCTCCTGCTCAGCTGGACTGTATGGGCTTATTGTCTCTGCTGGCCAGCTAGTTCCTGAAATCCTGGCAAGCTAGCATTCGACCAGGATATGTTGAAGAGGCTGGCCGCTAATGGACACGTGGCCACCTTCCACCTGTCCGGCGAGAGCCTTCTGTTTTGCTAATGCCCAGGGCTACTGGCAAACGCACCCTGCTGCGCCACTCACATGTTCCCAACACTACCCGGTGCCACCTGGACCAAACTAGCCAGCTCACTTCAACAAAAAAAAAACTCCACTTGCTGCTAAAAGCTAATGGCTGAAGCTGCTGAATGAGAACCTGGAGTGTGCTAGCTGGAGTTTTGCAGCTGCTAACTAACCAGCCAACTGTCCGCGGTAAGCCTGTTGGGTGCTAGCCGTAGGCTAATCGGGAGCGGACTGTGGCGGTGGGGGAATGTGGTGGATATGTGGGCTTTTTCCAGGCAGGTTCTGTAAAGTGCAAACCCTATCCCCAGGCTTGGCTTGAGCGGCCCGACTGCCCAAACCCCATGAGTTATCCTTCACCTCACCTGCTCAGCCTCCAGCGCAGGGCACAGAGGCAATAGAAGAACAGAGGCAAGCATGTTTTTCTTTTTTTTTCTTTCTTTTTCTTACCCTAACTGGGGTCATCGATATGTTTTCAAACTTCGATTTTCTTGGTAAATATGTAGCCTGACAGTTTATTTTCTCCTTTTAACTGTCTTACTGTCTTATGTGGGAATGCAGGGGGCCAGTTTAGTGTCGCGATGGAACAAATTGAAGCGTTAGTTCAAGTCAGCTATGTGTGAAAGTATGTTTACCATGTGTATGGTAGCCATGGTGTTGATGGTATGTGTGTGTATTTTAATAGTTTAAGTAACTGTGTAGGCCTACTTATGTGTGTATTTGTATATGGTGGGTGGTGATGGTGGCTGTGTGCGTTTGTACGTGTGTGTGTGTGTGTGTGTGTGTGTGTGTGTGTGTGTGTGTGTGTGTGTGTGTGTGTGTGTGTGTGTGTGTGTGTGTGTGTGTGTGTGTGTGTGTGTGTGTGTGTGCGTGCGTGCGTGCGTGCGTGCGTGCGTGCGTGCGTGCGTGTGTGTGGATGTGAAGGGATAACCTCAGCTAAAGCTCCCCGCTCTCCATATTCTCCACACATGAGTGGATCATCTTGGTGTACAAGCCTGAAGGTGTGATGTGATGGGTGGGGGGGGTAGAAACTCCAAGCCCACATTGGACCGGAGAAAACACATATTATACTGGAATATAACAGTATGGAAGTACCCTGGACTAACAGAAATATCATTGCTGTCGGGTAGAAACCTTTTATCTCCCTATTTCATATTTTTAGGCTTTTTCATATATGAATGCCCTATTTTATAGTAACCAAAAATAGCCGATCTACAAGCCTCACCTATTGTCAGCTTGCAGATGTGCTACTTCCGCTATCTTTTTGCATTTTTGAAAATATATGCTTATGACATGCCCAAAATGGGGACGCCCGGTTGAAAGTGTCTGTCTGTGGGTTTTATAAATATTTAACCAATGAAAAGTATTAACAAGATCTTGTTGCTAAATAATAACTACATTTCATCCACTGGAACACAGGTTATTTCCTTTAAAGTAAAGGGTTTGGACCTGGAAGGTTTTCCCACCTGACAGTGACAACACGCTGAATACAGAAATACGCTGAACTAACACATATAGATATATACTGAGCCTGTGAGATCTAATCCTCCCTGAACCATATGAATACTTAGGTTACCACATGGACAGTTTAAGTGTGAAAAATGTGCTGTCAGCGTGTTCATTTCAGCTATCATATATCTGTCTATTTATCTATCTGTCTGTAACGTATACACACAGCAAAGGGTAAATGGCGCATTGTGCATTTACATAGCCTTTATCTGGTAACATTCTCAGTGTTGAAGACGTTTACAGTGCATTAAAAGGCAGAACCCCCTTGCACTTACACATGGAGCTCCACGGTTAATTTTGGGTTCTCTGCGCGCCGTGTGCCGTTGGTGCAAAGAGTCAGTTAGCATATCCCTCCACCATTGTCTCTAGACAATGAACTTGACCTGACTTTTTTCCCAGCTTCCCACACAGAAGCTATTTTTACCTAGCTGGTGTGAGGGCTGGAGGAAAGAGGGGAAACAGGGGTGTGGGGGGTGACATGGTCCCAGGTACTGGATGGGGAAAGTTTAAAAATCACAACCTGGCCCAGTATGCCCCATAACACACTCGCGCGCACACAGACACACACCTGGGCAAGCATGTATGCACACACACGCACGTGAGAGCATGTGTACACGAGTACATACATACACACGCACACACACGCACATGCGCGCACATGCGCACACACACACACACACACACACACACACACACACACACACACACACACACACACACACACACACACGTACGCACTCACACACGCGGGCACACACACACACACACACACACACACACACACACACGCACGCACGCACGCACGCACGCACGCACGCACACACGCACGCACGCACACGCACACAAAGTGAGTAAAATATCCCACACATCAAGCTGCATACACTCGACAGATACCCTGAGAATCCCTATGATTAACGACCTCCATGTATAGAAAAAGGAGAGAGAGGAGGAAAGATAGAGAGAGGGATTGGGCCGTGGAGAGATGGAGGGAACGGGTGGAGGAGAGACCCCACCTCACTGTGAATGTCACATTCCCATCCCACGCTATTATTAGAGAGGAAAGATCAAACACACACACACACACACACACACACACACACACAGACACACACACACAGACACACACACACACACACACAGACACACACACACACACACACACACACACACACACACACACACACACACACACACACACACACACACACAGACGCACACACACAGACACACACACAGACACACACACACACACACACACACACACACACACACACACACACACACACACACACACACACACACACACACACACACACACACACACACACACACACACACACACAGAGACACACAGAGACACACACAGACACACACACACACACACACACACAGAGACACGCACGCACGCACGCACGCACGCACGCACGCACGCACGCACGCACGCACGCACGCACGCACGCACGCACGCACGCACGCACGCACGCACGCACGCACGCACGCAGCGAGAGCACATATTATTATGCTGAATCCACTTTCTCATTCAGAGCATTGATCCCAGTAGAGACAAGATAATTATCAAGCATATGCACATTGCACAATACTATGATAATACTGTGAATACTACGGCTACTACTACTACCTCTACTATACTACTACTACTACTACTTCTACTATACTACAAATACTACTACTACTTCCACTACTTCTACTACTATACCACTACTACTACTACTTCTACTATACTACTACTACTACTACTTCTACTATACTACTACTACTACTACTTCTACTATACTACTACTACTACTGCTACTTCTACAAATACTACTACTACTACTACTTTACTACTACTACTACTACTACTTCTACTACTATACTACTACTACTACTACTACTACTACTACTACTTCTACTACTTCTACTAATACTACTAGTGCTACTACTGCTACTGCTACTTCTACTAATACTACTACTAGCCTACTACTACTACTACTACTACTGCTATACTGCAATTTAGTCGGATAGGCAGTTGTCCAGAACCACCCATCTGACCGATATGCCCATATCATTTAGTACATGGGACGATCGACTTCGTACTCTGCGTATGTATCGCAGAGAACCAGAGGGAGTGATGCGCCAAGTGGGAAGTCGGTCGGATCTTCAAAAAATATCGATAAAATCACAAATCCCCCATATATATTTGGAGTTCCCTGATGTCATCAATACAACGTCATAGTACTGACATCATAGACTGGCCTGGACTCCATATTTGTATGTATGCCTGACACGGAACTCCATATATGGGCATAAAAGGGGCACAGACAGTCAGACGGGTACTCTGACAACGGGTATTGCATAACCGGGTAGTTGGGCATGCATTTCCAACTTCGTTCCTGTGTAGGCCAGTGCCCCTATTACTAATAATATTACGTAAATAATATACTAATGGGGGGCAGCAGTGGCTCAGGAGGTAGAGCAGCCGCTTGCGAATCGGAAGGTTCCCGGTTTCGATCCCCGGCTCTCCCTATGTTAGTGTCTAAGTGTCCTTGATCAAGACACTTGAACCCCTAGCTGCTAATGGATTAGCACGGTGGTACCTTGCATGATTTCTTCCACTGTCAGAGTGTGAATTGTTGAATGTAATGCACATTGTAAAGCACTTTGGATTGAGGTGCTAAGCTAAAGTATATAAATGCATAATTTTATAATTACAATACTAATATTTATACACATTATACAATATGTGTATTTCTCAATGTTACAACAAATCTTGTACCTGTACTGTAGTTGGACTGAGTTGCACATAAATAGTAGAGATCACTGTGCTCACATCCCTCATACCCCATCCCAGTGGGTAACATATCCACTTCTGTTCAAGGACATTAACGCCCTCCCCCCCATACATCCCACCTGGGCCGTTCCCTCTCTCGCCTTCCCCCCCTGGTCACTAATATGAATACCAGGTCATTTCCCCAGGGCTCCTGGCACCACCTCACCTTGAACCAAAACCCCTCCCCCATTCTTTATGCCCTTCCGAATGCATGACAAACTAGCAGCTCATTTTGGTCCGCGAAGGTCGGGAGATCCTAGATGCCCTCTTGAGGTCACAGTGCTCCTGAGTGGCACCGTCCATGCGACATTGGAGGCCCTGGAGGAACTTTCAAATGCACAGTTAGTCATGTGCACGGAGGGTGGGGGGCTCTGGTTAGCTGGCCGGCTGACACGGCAACACTTTTCTGTGCTGGTTGGCCCGAGCTCTGCCCTGCAGCCCAGCTCCTCTGATGTGATCTGTCACCGTTCAGTGTCAGGATGTGTGGCAGCTATGCGCCCGAGTAGATGTTTCCTCAAGGACCTCAGTGACCTTCAAACACATTCTGCAGAGCCGGCCCTACCGTTGGTCAGAGTAGGCAGTCGCCATGAGGGGGGGGGGGGGTGTTTCCCGTTTGTTTTTACACATACATACATACATGTGTGTGTGTGTGTGTGTGTGTGTGTGTGTGTGTGTGTGTGTGTGTGTGTGTGTGTGTGTGTGTGTGTGTGTGTGCGCGCGTGTGTGTGCGTGTGTGTGTGTGTGTGTGTGTGTGTGTGTGTAAGGGGAAGGAAGTTGACTCACTTAGGTCAACCTGTAGGGCCAGTAGTCTCTTAAGATGTTGAGAAGGAAGCTTACACAAACACAAACACAAACACAGAGCTCTAAGATAAGGAAAAACGTGCTCTCACACACACACACACACACACACACACACACACACACACACACACACACACACACACACACACACACACACACACACACACACACACACACATTCAGTATGTGAGTTTCCAGTATGCCAAAGATACCAGGTTGACGTACTACATTGACCAACTTTACAGAATGCAGCTACTTCATGGTGTGCTGTCTGTATCCCACAATGCAACACAGTCGTTTTTGATTGCACTTTCAAAAGAATTGACCCTTTTCACATAGGGTAGGGTAAAGACTTTGTAGCTAATTAAATTAATGAATCTGTTTTATTTAGGTGTGTCAAAGTTCAAGCAATAACAATAGTCAAACGTACTGGTTTGCTAACTGAGGGAACATAGGGCTGAGTGAACATAGGGCTGACCCCAATCAAACGTACCCACAGTTAATGTTATTAGCTGCAGCTGTGTTCACCCTGCTACGGCACTGTGATGAAGGCAGCAGTGGCAATGGTATAAGAGTAAGTAAGACCACTGCACAGCCTTTCTTTACTGTCTCTATGCCTCATTGTCTGCAAAAGGTACGACATTTGCCTGAGGTAAGTGAACGTCTCTCACAAGTTAGTGGCTTTGTGGTAGAGCTGAACTTAACGGTCTGGTGGTCATATGTGTAGTAGGTAGGCCCCTTCTTACAACAGATAAGCACAGCAGATGGTAATACTAGTAATTGTGGCCGTCTCTCATTTAGGTCCTTCTGTGTGCTAGCATGAAGTTAACTTTACAGGAGCTGTCCATACTGGCATACAGAAACACAAACACCTAAATGAAACACACCCACAATTAATGTTATTGCCTTCAGCTGTGTTTATCCATCAAAATGTCTGCTCTGAAAAGAGTGTGTTGTTGCATACTGGATATATTGCATACTACTGCGAGAAGAATGTTGTGTAAAGGTGCAGCACCTCACAAGTCACAACATGGCAGCCCCCATCCATTGAGTTCAATGGATGGGGTGAGGTTCGCCGCTAGGCTATTATAAGCGTCAGCTCATTACTTTTATATTTGGCAGCTTGGGCCATGTCCACAGGCTGGTGGTCAGGGGCTTGAGGATTATGGCGTTGTCCAAGTTTAAGGCAAAGCAGCTTGCAAAATACTGATCAATCTCCTCCATTATAGGCAGTCGACCTATTTTGGAGGAGAAGTTGCTTCCTGTACCCATACGTTTTTCCGGTGTGCAGACGAGATTGTATGACCTATGTTGACTGTAAATATGTTCATGTGTGTTGTTTACATTCTGTACATTCTGATCTGGTTTGGATTCATACTCTGAGACACATGTTTTTTTGAGTATAGAACATCAGAAGCAACTGAAAAATATTTGGGCCCTTGTAATGTATTTTATAAATGTGGACTAAAGAAATGTAAATATGTGTTTGGTAGAAGAGCGCTAGAGCAGAAGGTGAAGGAAGAGCATTTGCCATTTGACTATATTTGTACACATCAATATATAAATATGAAATTTGCAGGAATTCAGTGAAAGTTGACTCTGACCTGACCAAAGTGATTGATTGCAAACCTGTAACGAATGCAGTGTAGATAATGTAACACCTTCACTGACACCTCTGCCAAGCAGAGCCTCGTTAGCAATATTGAATGATGAAGTTGAGGTAATGACCCTCTCTGAAACATAGATAAGAGTAATAAGTATAGAGCTCTTATGTATATTGATGGAAGAGCTGAACCGAAATGAATAGAGTCATATCATTCAATACAGTCCAATGATTTACCATTCGAACCCGACATTGTAAAGTATGACTCATAATTTCAATGTACATTGAATAATCATGTTGATTTCTTTTTTCTTCTTCTTCTTTTTGTAAACTATAAGTGTGTGTTTGTTTTCTATTATTCAAAATCTAAGCGCTTCTAGACATTTAGCCTACACAGTTATCCCATTAAGACCTGAGGCCGATTCTTCAAATGCCTTCTAAATTCTAACAGTTTTCTGAAAAGCGTTCTGTTATTACATATATATATATATATATAGCTAAAATGACACAGATGGTTTCCCGGGTTAAATGGGTTAAGATATTGAATAGGCATACACTCACAAAAAATGTTATTTGTTCATTGGTTTTTCAGTGGTTCTTTGGGGTGGTTGAGGTACAAAGAACCTGTTAAGCCCTGTATGGTTCTTTAGAGATTATCTACTGGCTCTTGAGCTTAAGCTATGTTCAGATATGGATACCGTTACATTTTCGGGAAACTAATTAACGTAAATTGCCGGCATAGGCAGTAGGAGAGAAGTTCTCACATGCCCTATTTTTCTGTACAGTTTTACCGTATGTACCATTCTCATTTTTGACGGGATAGTCGAGTGCAGTACTTGCTACTGAGATATGACTGTAGCATGCAAGACTAGGCATTTGGTGATGATAATTATGAATATATAGCATCCACATATAGCATCCACATCTTCTGACCACCGCTCACACTAACTGTTGAGCTGCAGTGAACCATATGATTGGCCAATGGATACAGTATCTCACTTGGCTATTGTTCACAATTGTATCTACTAAAATAAGATTAAATACATCCATATGCAGGCTGGCAGACGGCTGTAATCCGCTGAAACAAAAAAGAGGAGAACAAATGGTTTTCTGCTGAGGAAACAGACTATGAAAGAGACCATTGATATGATCATCATTCATTATCATAGGGATGTGGGGGTTAAGCGAGGTGGACGTGCTGCTTTTCCTGCAGCCTAAAATTTCCTCATGTCCACATACCCCTCCCCCTCTCTCTCTCTCCGCAGCATAGACTATAGGCCTATACTACATATATAGTATAGTATATTATTAGTATATATTATATTATAGTATAGTATCGCGTGGCCAAACAACATTTTCAAATGCTTCCGGTCATACAGTCTGGAGCACAGAAGCTCTGGAAATGATCAAGCGATAAAGCGAGGAAAATAGTGCTTGGCGCTGGCACTGCCTAAGGGGGGGGGCGATAATTTACGATTCTGTCCCTATCGGTACATAACTCGAACGCCGCTGAGTCGGCTCAAGGGGACTTTGCAACGTTCGGCACGGCGACTTAACATTAGAGGTTGTAGTCTGTTCTCACCAAGTGGGCCGAGTGGTCCGCTTCGCTGGGGGCGACAAAAACTATGCCTAAACCTAAGCTTAATCCTAATAAAAATAATTTGCGGCGCATTTTAGATAAGATAAACAGAACGTGCCGGGAGATGGATTCGAAGCAGACGGTGGGATTGGAAGTCCAATGCTTAACGTTGGACGCCACAGAACTATCTGGTATTGCAGGGTTTGTGAGTTATTTAATGCGAGTTGTCGCGATATATATTATATATATGTCTGCAGCCGAAATGTCAGACCGAGACCGCCGGTCCGGTTATATTAAATAAATGTGTGTGTTGAACAGTCAACACAAGTTGTATCATTACGAGTTAGAATATGTCAAAGATATTTTCAAACGAGAGGGCACTTGTGAGTAAAGTTGGCAAGTTTCCCTACCACAAATGAACAACAATGCACAAGCATTTGAAGATGAAATATCCAACACGGATGCATTCAACACGGAACTGAATAGCTCTATGAGGAGACTGCAAGATTCTCACAAATGTTTCATCAACTTTCCCACGGCTGTCCCAACCAGAAGCGCAGACGTCGGCACCCACTGCCCATCTATTACAGTAGCCTATAATTTGTTGTCTTAACAGGTCAGCTGAGCCACGTTATGAAGGATTAATCTGCAAATGATTATTGAGAAACCATTATGCACGCAGCATGCACAAATGTTAATGTAGGTCATTAATTAATGTATTTGTGCAAGATGACCCTGCTATATAAAATGTGTTCAATGTTTAAATAGTTCAATCAAAAATATAATGCTGTAGGCCTAAGTGTTAAGCTGCATTTACACACCTGCTTGTCATTAATGCATAAAACAATTTATGACAGATAAATTATTATTTTTATCATACATTTTAATCATTCCGGACATTGGGACCGGCAGATTAAAATCCTAGCACGATCTCTGAGATGAATGTGGAAACAAGATTGCCGCCACTCAAAATTCGGCGCACGTTCACACGTGACACCAAAATCATCCCAAAATATCCCGACACATTGCCTGCACATTTCATATATCTGAACAGGGCTTTAGTTTAACCACCACTAATGGTTCTATTTAGCACCATTTGACAAAGGTGCTATATAGCGTCTTCAAAAGGTGCTATTAAGCACCAAAGGTTCATAAAGCTGGGTGTGATGCACAGCACAGTGAATTCTGTCTAGCTCCGGGAGGTGAGATGCCACTGGGTTTTTGATGATGAGAACGGGGATGATGATGATGATTAGATGGGGGGGTTAATAGCTCCACTGGAAGTAGCGGAACACCTTGCCTCCTCTCACAGCTCTCATCTTCTCACATTCACCATAATTTGGTTCATTTGAAATATGTGGCGACAGAGATAGATACAGACAAAGAGAGAGAGAGAGAGACAGAGCGAAACAGTGAAGGAATACTCTTGAGAAAGAATGAGTAGATCTCTATAGAGAGCAAACAAAAGAGTAGAGACACAAAAAAAGAGACAGACAGACAGACAGACAGACAGACAGACGGGACAGATGGACAGAAATTTCACAGGAATATAAGAGCCAAGTGTGCGAAATATATAAAAATCAAGGTCTCACATCTCTCCCTCCGATTTTTCTTTTGAGCTCCTTTTGTTTTCTACCTCTTGTCATCCCCCTCCTCTATGCCACCGATATCCCATTTTCCTGTAGCTTCATCCTGGATCCAATTATCCCCCAGAAATCTGTAGCAAAGGAACGACACCAGTTTTCATATGAAGACTGGGAAGTCTAGTAGAGCAGTGGTGGAAAGTGTCTAAGTACATTTACTTAAGTACTTTACTTAAATACAATTGTGAGGTATTTGTACTTTACTTGAGTATTTCCCATTTCCAATACTTTTACTTTGTGAGCTTGTAGATTTGCTATTTTCAGACAGTTTAGTAATTTTACTTTTGGTACGTTAAGTACATTTTGATGCCAATACTTTTGTACTTTTAATCAAGTAAATTTAGAATTCTGGACTTTTACTTAACAGAGTATTTCTATATTGCAGTATTGATACTTTTACTTAAGTAAAGAATTTGAGTACTTTTTCCACCACTGTAGTAGAGCTGTGCTTGCTCAGCACAGTTATTACCCTGAATGGAGACATAGAAAGAGGGATGAAGGAAGGAAAGAGAGAGAGAGAGTGAGACAAAGAACAAGGAAAGAGAAGGGAAGAAGGAAGGGACAGAGGCGCAGGAGACGGAGAGAATAATTGGAAGGAAGTGGCAAGAGAAAAATGTAGCAGAGGAAAGAGAGAGAGGAGGAGTGTTGGGATTAACGCATCACATAGGCCTAAAGACTTTTATTTGATTGTTTTTTCTTTCAAAATATATACCGTGCATACTCATAGATAGAGGAAGCTGCAGCTTCTGAGTTGTTTTCATGACATAGAATTTTAGGCTTCTAAATTAATATCTTATACCAACTAATACCATTATTGTAGCACTTTTGTAGTTGATGTTGTTGCTGTTTTTATGCTTAATTCAGATAGGATAATGTTGAGAGAGAGAAAACCAATAACAGAGAGAGGAGAGACATGTGAGACAAGACAGGGGTCAATCTACCCTGTTCCATTTAATATTACTAGTGCAGTGCCGCCCCCCCCCCTTCCCACACACGCACACACTATAGGCTATAGACGAATCCACAGAGCGGCAATAATAACTGCGGTGCCAAGCGGGTGCCGCTCCGCACCACGACACCGCAGCTACAGGCAGTGCTCTGTGGATTCGTCTACACAGAGACTCCTTGGATTTATAAATATACTGTATGCCTAGAATGTTTTTGTAAGTAACACAAAAGTAATATAATGTATTGCTTGCACAGAAAGTAACGTAACATAACATAACATAACATAACATAACATAACATAACATAACATAACATAACATAACATAACCATTACTTATAATGGTACTACTTAACATATAATATATTACATTTTTAGAAGTAGACTATCACAGAACTTAAACATAACTGCTATTTTCTTTTGAAACCCAATTAATTCTCAAAAGTTAATTGGTTTATGTATTGTGGAGCTTTTATGACTCCCTGGTGCATTAAAAACCTGGTGTACAAAACTAATATATAAAAACACAGACATTAATACTCTTTACTGTAGATGTGTGCCTTTTTTTCTTCAGCCTGACACCAGCCAACAATAGAAAATAAAGAAATCATGGTTTTATGTAGGTTATATTCTCTTTGTAACACCCTTTGATATTAAACCACATGGGTATAAACAGACAGAGCTCTGTGTGGAAAAAAAGTTTGTATTTGTTCAACTGTGCTTACTTCACAAACAAACAAATGCACGCACGCACACTCGCACGCACACTAATATGCATGGGGTTGCATGCATGGACACAAACAAAGACTCTGTACATAAATCAATCCTCTGGGGGTAGGCTTATCCTATACACAGATGCACAGGCACAAGCACATGTACCAACAAACACGAGCACACAAACACGTGCATGCGTAGGCTACACTTTCTCCTATCGGCGGACTAGCGAGCTCCAGGCGTGAATGAGAAAGTGACGATAACGAAGGCTGTCACCCTCTCTCCTTTTTAAACGCTCTCTCCTGGGCATTTCCTGCAAAAAAACTAAAACACTTCGCTTAGCATCACTAACAGAGACAAGACAGCTCTGATGGAGAGAGAGAGAGAGAGAGAGAGAAAGAAAGACAAAGTATAGGTGAGACTGAGAGAAATATGCGTGCGTGTAGACGCTGCGTTCATGATTTGAGGCATTTTGTTCAACACGGGCCACTCCTGCAAACTTTAGATGTCAATCTTAGCTAATCAGGATGGAATATGAAAAATCTAACAGATCCGTCTTGATCACATGACTATAGAGATCATGTGTGCCAAGTTGTGTGAAATTTGGATAAAAGCTGAAGGAGTGGTATAAAAAAAATATTTTACATAAGTCGGCCTGGTGGCGCTATAAAAGGCAGATGTGAACAATTCAGGGCAAAGGTTTTTCCTCTGCCTCTAGGGAGTGTGCATACAAAGTTTTACACAGATCGGTGCAGTTATAGGTAAAAACACGAATCGGCCTGTTATAGTGCCACCATAAGGCTGATTTAAAAAAATTGAAGTGGCATTTATTCCTCGGCCTAGTGGGAATGTTTGCGCAAAATTACACAGGAATTGCACACTGTGTTCATGATTTGAGGCATTTTGTTCAAAATGGAGCACTCCTGCAAACTTTGGAAGCCAATCTTAGCCAATCACGATGGAATATGAAAAATCTGAAAGACCGGTTTTGTTTAATGACTATAGAGATACTGTGTACCGCCGATTTGCGTGATGTTTGGACACAATCTGTTGGAGTACTGTCAAAAAAAAATTGTGCAAAAGTCGGCCTCATTGTGGCGCTATAACAGGCACATGTGAAACATTTGGGGCAGAGGTTCTGCTTTGGCATCCAGGGAGTGTGTGTGCACACTTTCGCTGCGATCAAGCCAACGGTGCCGGAGATTAGCTGTTCGCAGACGGACAGACACACGGCCATGCCTTCGACCTGGCGGAGACAATAAAAGAGTAAGATAGAGAAAGAGAGAGACAATGAGTGAATGTCTCTGTGTGGATGAGTGCCAATTGGTTTTGTTATTCCCCTTATTTACAGTACTTTCTCCCATATCTTCTAGTCAGATCCATACCCAACAATTATCCCTCTTGGAGCTCTATTTTACCTCCAACTAAAAAACAAACACACACACACACACACACACACACACACACACACACACACACACACACACACACACACACACACACACACACACACACACACACACACACACACACACACACACACACACACACACACACACACACACACACACACACACACACACACACACACACAGAGAGAGAGAGAGAGAAACTATTCCCTAGAGTAGAAAACAAAACAAGAAAAAAAGCATAAAAACAGTTGCTTAATAAGTGCCCAGTGTTTCTCCTATCAGCATTCAGGAGCACAACTCTCCAAGTGGTGTGTCAGTTTTATTTGAGCGCTCTGATAGGTGATATGTTTGGGGCAGTGAGGCGGCAAATTGAAAATATATGCTGAAGTGCTGTGATGTATTCAAGTTCATTTCCCTGAGACGGGGGGGAATCTAACAACCCGAGTAAGGAGGGGAGGGGTGGCATCTTCCTACTCGTTTCTGTGTGTGTGTGTGTGTGTGTGTGTGTGTGTGTGTGTGTGTGTGTGTGTGTGTGTGTGTGTGTGTGTGTGTGCGTGTGCGTGTGTGTGTGTGAGTCCAATGCGAGCTGCTGAGTTCATTGGTTTGCTGCGTCAGTGTCTCTGTCACTGCTGGCAGTGCTTTAAGCACATGGTGTCAAAGCACACAGATGTACATACGCACGCACGCCACGCAAGCGCAAGAGCACACACACACACACACACACACACACACACACACACACACACACACACACACACACACACACACACACACACACACACACACACAGACCTGTCAAACCTGATTCCAAAGTGACTGTCTGCAAAGACAGCAGGCTGACACACTGAACTCTGTGGCAGGAATCCACAAGAGTCTGTCTTTATAGAGAAATAAACTTGAATCTAGAGAGGGTACCTGTGTGTGTGTGTGTGTGTGTGTGTGTGTGTGTGTGTGTGTGTGTGTGTGTGTGTGTGTGTGTGCGCGCGCGTATATGTGTGCCTGTTTTGCATGTTTGTGTGCATGCAGTATGGGTGTATGTATATATATTTTTGTCTTATGAGCTGTGTTCCTGAACCCATCCATTATACTCGTAGCTTGTGTGCTTGCGTGCCAGCATGTGAAGGTGTTCATATTTGTGTGTTTGCGTGCCTGTGAACGTGTTCTTGTTTGTGTGGTTATGTGCCTGTGAAGGTATTCTTAAGCCATACAAAATGGAGTTCCTTCCAGCGCTTTCACATTCTCTACAGTTTATTTATGTTGACATCACAATGGGTTGTTGTGTGTGGATATGACTGGCACAGAATTTATGATTGATTCTCCACTGTCTTCTGCATGCCGCTGTTACTATCGTGTGTGTGTGTGTGTGTGTGTGTGTGTGTGTGTGTGTGTGTGTGTGTGTGTGTGTGTGTGTGTGTGTGTGTGTGTGTGTGTGTGTGTGTGTGTGTGTGTGTGTGTGTGTGTGTGTGTGTGTGTGTGTGTGTGTGTGTGTGTGTGTGTGTGTGTGTGCGTGCGTGTGCGTGTGCGTGTGCGTTTCATACTGTGAAATTCTTGAGGTGAGTGTGTTCCAGAGTTATGGCTTTGCGTTCTGCCAGCTTACCGCTGGAGTAGATTTAGAGGCCGGAGCTTCTGTGATAGCAACGCACAAACACACACACCTGCAGGCACAGGAATGCATTAGGACAACTATACTCTGGGAAACAGATGAGAGGACTCGGCTGACCTGATTTAACACCACAGTCACCTGAGAACGCAGAATAATCACTGCACAATCAAAATTGCTGTTACAGCGCAATGCGATCCAGTCGCAGAGTTGCCATTACAAAGCCATCCAATAAGAATCAATGATACAACGCTATGTGGAATCAGAATTGCCATTATTCATCTGTCCAATCAGATTTTTTCCGATTCCAAACTGTCCAAAACAGAATCGCCGCTACAAAGCCATCCAATCAGAATTGCCATTACAAAGCCATCCAATCAGAATCTCTGTTACAAAGCCATCCAATCAGAATCGCCATTACAAAGTGATCCAATCAGAATCGTTACAAAACCATACAGCCAGAACTGCCATTACATTCAGCTTCAACCTCTCACAATCTCTATTATTAACCTCCTGATAGAATTGGTGGTATCCGCTGTAACTGTGAGCATGTGTGTATGATGAGATGGGACGGTTAATGTAGCTTGTGATAATCGGTTGATGCCTTGTGACTCTGTTTCATTATTGTACTGAGATCTACCGCGGCAGCAGCATATTCTTTGTGCAGGAGAGAGGCACAGCAGAATACGGTTAGGTTGAGCGAGGCAGAGAGACAGTACCCCGGTGAGGCAGAGATTGTGTGACCTGCTGTCAGAGAGCGGACATCACAGAGGGAAGCTGGCTCGCATGTCACAGAGACAGTGCATCTGCGGCTTAAACGATAAATCCTGTCACTGGGTCACTTTCCTGTCTTTTCTCTCTTTTTTCCTTTTTTTGTTTTGTCTTTGTCTTGCCGACTTTTGCCATTTGTGCCCTCCTTCTTTCTCTCCCTTTCTCTTTAAGTGCTGCAATCATCTCATTTCCTGTAACCTACGCTGCACTTCTGGGCGTAAGCGTGTACATTTTATGTCTGGGTATGTGTTCAGGCAGGTGCCTTTTGAGACCTACTTTTTGTCTCGGAGAGACAAACCATTCCTCATTTCCCTTCCCCGCGTACATCATTTGGAAGTCGTGGCTCATCGGCCATCCATTTGCATTTTGCGATGAATATGGCTCGCTGCTTTGCATAGCAAATGTGTTGGCCTGTTCTTTCAGTGACAGCATCTATTCAAAACCCATCTCTATCACAAAACCTCATTTTTTTATCCAAGAGATTCACAGCAGTTGTTTGGCTTCGCTCCCTTTACAGGGATAACGAAAGAAACAGAGAGGGAAACATTTGCGCTGGTGGTATTCTGTACCCATCTCCTTCTTGCTGTGTTTTTTGCCCCTAGACCTGCCTATAAAATCTCCTATTAAAACACAGTCTGAGCCATGCCATGTTCTGGCTGTGCAGCAGCACGCCCCACCAAATATTCTTTTTGTAAGCCTTAACCAGAGAAGAGATTAGATGGGCATCCACAAACCATGTGTGCTGACATCTCAGTACTGTGATCTGCTCGACAGGAACTCTGGCTGAATGTATTTTTAAGGCCTCCCCATAGGGGCGTAAAAAAACGGAGGAATTGAGGAAGAGTTGGTGGTGGGAGTGAAAATGAAGGGTAATGATTTTTATTGATCTAATAGTATCGAAAATACTTCCGTGACCCCTGGGTCACGGAAGTATTTTTTTAATTGAAATTCCAGGGAAATCTTAGATCGCGTCATATAAGAACGGTGTTCCAAATGAACAAATCGGCCCGGCGATATCGTCAGTTATGTGACTCTGTGTCGTTTATGATATTGAGTAACATTTGATAACATCTGTGTTTGGAAAAAAAAAAGAAAATCAGCTGATGCTTGATAAAAGTAAAATCGCCCGGCTGATGACACAGTTCTTATCTAAGACTTCTCTTAGAAATGAGAAAAAATAACTCCGTGACCCAGGGAGATAGCGGCCTCTAGCGGCAGGGAGGTCAGACTTCGGTGCTGGATAGTATTAAGATAAGATACGATTTTTCCCCCACACATTTTCAAAAATAGCGAAAATAGCAGACTACATGCTCACAACACATAGTGTGACACGTTGTGGGCTTGTAGATTATCTGTTTTCGCTACGAATACAGGTGTGCCTTGAGATTTTGACTTGGCTATTGGTTTGTCTTGGACACAAAAAGAGGGACTTGAGTCTAGTTGCAGCACTCTTCAAGGTGTGGTGTGGTGATAAAACAGTACTTGCACTGGCGTACAGTAGCTGTTTGACATGGCCGTTGTCTGATCCAGGATCAGCCCACCTCACTCAGGGACGGATTAAGACTCACGGGGGGCCCCTGGGCCAATTATCTCTCTGGGCCCCCTTCGCTACCCAAATTGAGCAGTCGGGAGGGAGAGCGAGTGCAAGCAAACACAGTACTCGGGTTGTAAGGCATTTGTGGGTCAAGAAAGCACTGCAGTCTAACCTAGAGTATTTACAAGATATTTGTTTGCATGTATTTGAGTGTTAACCTACATACATTTTAATAAAATGTCATTGGGCCTCGTGGCCCCTGGGCACTGGCCCCATTGGCCCTGTCTAAAATCCGTCCATGACCTCACTCCACTCTCATATTTGTCTACATGTAGTCCCTTATGATCTTAACATCAAAGCATCCAATTTCCTTTCCTATCCTTACCACACACACGAACGCGCACGCGCACGCGCACACACATACACACACACACGCACACGCACACGCACACACAAACAGAAACACCCGTGCACATGCACGTGTGCAGATCCTGCATTGTGTGCTCATCATCTCCACCCAGACTGCAGTGGTAGTCGTCTCTGAGGCTGCGTTTGTTCCTTAACTCCCTGCAGCAGTTCACTTTCAGTC